>NW_012063036.1:0-347 GCF_000956235.1 Wasmannia auropunctata | reverse complement strand
ATGTGTTTTTGAGATTATTTTATGCTGAGGAAGATTTAATGACGCCAAAACAATTATATTAATTTATTTTATTTTTGTTCATTTATTTAAGAAAAAATTTATTTTTTCTTTGAATTTTTTAAATTTGTTTTATTGAGCATTATATATATCTTTCCTTATTTACATGTATATTAAGTTTAATTATTAATTTTTCAAGTTATAATACTTTCAAATTTTTTAGGAATAATTATATGTATACAGGGTGGACCATTTTAATCCATCCAGTCGAATATCTCGAAAATCAAGCCCGGGAGAGAAAAATTTTTCAGACAAAAGTTGTTTGGTTTCGAAGGGACCATAAGATGGTA
>NW_012063035.1:0-393 GCF_000956235.1 Wasmannia auropunctata | reverse complement strand
TCTTCCGATCTATGTGCGCATTAATAATAATGTGACATTAATAGCGTGATATTTAATAATGCGTAAATATTTTGGAAAACTTTTCTTATTAAATGGCAGATCTTTAATGGAGAATTTTTGAACTGGGAACTGAAATATCAACAATAATATATATTTGACATTTGTAGCATATAATATACGTATACATATAAGATTTATGAAAAATTTTAACATTGTAACATAATAATTTCCGTGACAGATTAATTATTAAATTAAAAGAGAAAATATAAATTTTTATATAATAATCATCAATTATGTTAACAATAAACTATGTAACTTACAGATAAAAATTTGACAGTAAAATGTTTATAAATGGAAAATAATGAATACAAATGAATACAATAGATCGGAAGA
>NW_012063034.1:0-311 GCF_000956235.1 Wasmannia auropunctata | reverse complement strand
CCTAAGTGACTGGAGTTCAGACGTGTGCTCTTCCGATCTATTGGTTCCCGAAGGCTATCGAACAGTTAGCAATAGATAAAGAAATTTCAGATGTTGATTGCAATAGTATGCTTAGAAATTCTGCCGTTAAATTTCTAATAAATTATTTTTATATGATATTGTACGTCAATGAAGAATTTATGTATTTTTAGTTGAAAATAGAGAGAGCAAGATAGAGGAAGAAGAAAAAAGCAGCAGCGACAGCAATAACGAAAGTCAAATCGAATCATCATCGTCCGCAAACCGCGAACACTTTTGTCACTAAAGATGGA
>NW_012063033.1:0-311 GCF_000956235.1 Wasmannia auropunctata | reverse complement strand
TGTGTATAAGAGACAGCGCATGAGATTATCGCTTATTTCTTGTTAATTACTTCACAATTTAAACTTCTTTATAAGTGATTTTATGTCATTTTACTAATAGGAGGAAATATTAAAATGCACTCGCACAGGTAACGGTATAAGCGGATAATATCGAAGTGTTGCGTCCTTACCGCAGAATTACTGTAGAAAAAATTCGCACGTAGAGTAAAGTTGCTTGACCGCTCTTAAACAAAGTAGCGTAAATCAGTAATAATTGTATTAAAAACAATTTCACGATGGTCAGACTTATTGAAGTGGAAATCGGAGAGTAC
>NW_012063032.1:0-332 GCF_000956235.1 Wasmannia auropunctata | reverse complement strand
TAGCAGTCTGCATGGCAAAGATAACATTTTTCTAGCTGAGGCACAATCTTGACAATCCTGGAATGTTTCGTCGTGGCAGGCAATAGTTTTTTCTTTTTCTTCGTCTTCGTCTTCGTTTTCAAACCCATATTCGTTCTAGCCTTCGATTTTTGTTTTAACCTTCATAGCAACCCAAACGACGACAGCAGCAGCTTTTTCTCCAAAAGTCGAATCTCTCGCGGTAATTCGTTTCTGCGCTTTCGTGGCGAGATTCTTGTCAGCTACGTGTCGTTCAGCGAGATCGTTACTATGTGAATAAGCTATGTCGTGCTTGCAACACGCCGCGTCCAGCG
>NW_012063031.1:0-598 GCF_000956235.1 Wasmannia auropunctata | reverse complement strand
AGACGTGTGCTCTTCCTATCTGTAAGTGGGTGTTGGTTCCGAATTGTTTGTACCACCATTCGTTCAATAATAGCGATGTTTTTTTTTATTTTAGATTTTTTTATTTCTTTCCATTTTATTTAAAAAAATTTTTTTTACTTTTATTATTTTTATAATTATGTTGTTTCCGTATTGTTAAAGTTTATTACTTAGTTTATTAATTGTTTTATTTATATTAATGTTAAATTTTTTTCATATTTTTTATTTTTTATAATTAATACGTGTAATTATTGTATCATATTTATTGCGGATTTAAAATATTTTAAAAAATGGCGAAGTTAGCTTTTACCCCTATTTTGAAAATTCGGTACAATCACCCCCTTAAGGGTACAAACAAAATGGAGGGTGGTACAAACGTGTACGATCGACACAGAAACAGCACCCGCTTACGGATTTAAAATATCTTAAAAAATGGCGAAGTTAGCTCTTACCCCAATTTTGAAAATTCGGTACAATCATCCCCTTAAGGGTACAAACGAAAAGGAGGGTGGTACAAACGGGTACAAACGGTCTCGAAATAGCACCCGCTTACGGATTTAAAGTATCTTAAAAAAATGGC
>NW_012063030.1:0-544 GCF_000956235.1 Wasmannia auropunctata | reverse complement strand
GGCATCGGTGGAATCTAATGTACCAAAGAGGATTTTCGCTATTTGACCAACAAAATTGAAAACACCTCGTTTCTTTCTCTGTTTATTGTTTACGTCGTCCGATCTTCCTATCAAGTCATTAACGGTTTTCCTACTTTCAACTTTTAGGCTTTTCATTTTTCGCTGTAAGCGTTCCAATTCTTGTGATCCTAAACATGTTATCTCGTGTTTACCGTATTTAATATAAGTAATATAACATAGAATGTCGATTTTGTCTATAAAGAATTTTAGTATTTTTTCCTTTCCCTCCAGCGATGCTAAGATTAACATAATTTATGAATTTCCAGTGATCTCAAAAGATATGTAGATCCGCTAAATTTTCGAAATATACTCCAGCTAACCGTTCGAGTGGCTGATTAACGAAAGTTTCTATCGGTTCTGTACTAGTTGTTTGTATCATTCTGCAAAGGAAAATATGCACGTTTTAGTTTGTTAACATGCAAAACTTGATTACGTCTACCTCTTTTAATTTCATAATTAACGTCATTTCTGTCTCTTATACACA
>NW_012063029.1:0-326 GCF_000956235.1 Wasmannia auropunctata | reverse complement strand
TTGAGAGTCGACAGATTTTCCCCACATCAAGACTAAAAAAATTTTTTTCTCGAAAACGAGGCAAAACACGTTCTTGAGTTTTTTTTCTAATTGTAAGATGTAGGAAAACTGAAAGTATACTGAAAGTATAGTATATAAAACTATAGTATATAAAAATAAAGTATAGTATATAAACTATACTGAAAGTATAGTATATAAAAAATATTTTTTCAGATTTTTCTCTCTCCCCGATTGTTAAAAAAATTATTGAAAAGTTTATTGTTAAATAAACAATGGAAAACAAAACATTTTTGGAATCTTAATTTTTTTCTCGTAAACTAGAACAT
>NW_012063028.1:0-316 GCF_000956235.1 Wasmannia auropunctata | reverse complement strand
GTTATTGAGATCTCAAAATCTCGGGTGCTCGCAACGCGACGGCTCGCGTTAAGAGACCCGGCATGGCTTGTTTGAACACTTGACACCAAGCTACTACCGTGTCTCCTGATTAATTTACACATCGCAAAAAGGATTTCACTGTTAGACGATTTAAATTACCGACTTTTATTTATATTATTATATTATAATTTGTTTAAGGCGATGCTGGAAGGTCGGAAAAATTTGCACGAGGTCGATAAAGTAAACTCTTCAGTGTCAGTGGTATCTCTAAGTGAACTTCTTACAATATCTTCTGGTCTCACTCAAACACGTGGAA
>NW_012063027.1:0-325 GCF_000956235.1 Wasmannia auropunctata | reverse complement strand
GTAAAAAAATTTTAGATTTGATGCATCTCCATTTGCATCCGTGCAGCTTTGTAAAGAATCAGTAAGTAATTTAATGAATTATAGATGTCGAAAGTAGAGACTTTAAGCTTTAAAATGCTTTTTGATCGTTCCGATACGATCATTTTTGACGAAGTTACACTTTCTTGAAATTTGCCTATTTTTAGTGATCAGAATGGGTGATGCTTTAATTTTGCTGTCGAGTGTATTTTATACAGTAATAAATAATTTACAGAACCGTAAATGTTTGAAGCACACAAAAGCAATTCAAAATCATGTTATGTGATTTTGAATATTGAAAATATAT
>NW_012063026.1:0-339 GCF_000956235.1 Wasmannia auropunctata | reverse complement strand
ACGTGTGCTCTTCCGATCTCAATGCTGATGGGGATAATAAATAGTGTGTATTTTTAATAGAATGGTTGAGTCAAATACGATAAATTTTTGTTGAAACAAAATAGTTAAAAAATAGTATTGTTTATAATAGTAACAAATTATTTTATGTCATCGTAGTAACATTTAGTTGAACGTATCGGACTAAATATTTTGGTAAAATAAAACAAATTTTGCGTTTTTCAACAAATTTTTTTTCTCAGTGTAATCGATTTTTAAAAACTCATTTCTTGGTCCATTCTTATACACACACACACACACACGCGCGCGCGCGCGCGCGTGCGTGCGTGCGTGCGTGCGTGA
>NW_012063025.1:0-335 GCF_000956235.1 Wasmannia auropunctata | reverse complement strand
CTTTTAGTATTTTCTTTGAAATGTTTGTTTCATGTTTCAGACTATATTATTAAGACGCGCGTCATTTTTTTTTTAATAATTTCTAAAATTCAGATTTATTATATTTCGTATTTGTAATTGTTGTAATTGATTGTAAAGAAAATAATTAAAGTAAAGAAAATAAAGTCTATGAAGTGAATACATTTGTTTTAATTTATTTGCAGGTACATTCCAAAAGGTGGATTTCGTCTTTCTCGTCGGAGTCGGCGGTGGTGTTCCTCATTATACAGATTACAATAAACACGTGCGATTGGGCGACGTGGTGATATCGCATCCGACGCCGCTCAATAAGAAGT
>NW_012063024.1:0-501 GCF_000956235.1 Wasmannia auropunctata | reverse complement strand
TTGAAACGTGTCTACGTAAGAATTAAAGAACGCCTAGTAAACTTAAACGTCGATTGTTGCACGCTATACAGGGTGTCCGGTGCTCAATATAGTAAAGAACTCGTGGGCAGGTAGAGTGGGCTAAACTAAATCGAAAAGTCCTCTACCATTTTGCGATCTTTGCAATAGTTATCGAGATACTAATTATTTAAAAAAAAAATTTACTCCAAGTATATAAAAAAAGTATTGTACATTACATCTTTTCTAAACCAAAAAAAAATTATTTTAACAAATAAAAATTGTCCAAAAACAACTGTGAGAACATACAAGTTGCCAAATATTTGATTAGACATAGAGACAAAAATATTTTATTCCAAACCAAAAATATTTTTTTCCCAAGTATTTTTTTAATAAACCATTTAAGCCAAAATTATATGCAGCAAAAGTTTAATGTTTAGTTTAATATTAAATTAATTAAAAATTAATTAATTAAAATTAATTAATTTAATATTAAATTAATTA
>NW_012063023.1:0-421 GCF_000956235.1 Wasmannia auropunctata | reverse complement strand
CGTGTGCTCTTCCGATCTTTTTACGATTTTAAATTTTCTGTTTTTAAGATTGTTTTATGCTGAGGAAGATTTAATGACGTCGAAACAATTATATTAATTTATTATATTTTTGTTTATTTATTTAAGAAAAAATTTTTTTTTTTTAAATTTTCTTAATTCGATTGTTTTATTGATAATTATCTTTCCTTATTTACATATGTATCAAGTTTAATTATTAATTTGTAACATTTCAGGTTATAATACTCTCAAATTTTTTAGGAATAATTACATATATATATACTTTTAGCATATATATTAATTCTTTTTATTTACAATATTTGTAAATTTTCTGAATAAATTTATTTGCACGAATGTATTTTTTGAAACTTCCAAACTTCGAAGCTCCGAAAGAATTCGACGATTTTAATGCCGAAGCTTCGAA
>NW_012063022.1:0-348 GCF_000956235.1 Wasmannia auropunctata | reverse complement strand
CTCCCTCATGTAAGCAAATGTCAGAATTTCTGAACCCCCCCCCTCCCTAATTACGTAAGATTTTCCTGATTATGCTCGAAGTAAAGTTAATATTGCTCGTTTTTTATGATAGCAGTAGACATGAAACCTACGTAAGGATATGTACGACATGTAATTATTTGTCAGAATTTGACTGACCCCACTCCCCCCCTTTCCCAATCATATATGTTTATGTAATATATGAACGGCCCCTAAATAAAAAATGTGTATAAATTATAAATCGTTACGTATACATAGAACGGATAAATGGAAAATGGTATGCATGCCTGTGCCTGTCTCTTATACACATCTCTGAGCGGGCTGGCAAGG
>NW_012063020.1:0-444 GCF_000956235.1 Wasmannia auropunctata | reverse complement strand
GTGCTCTTCCGATCTACAAATAAATATTTAGAAAATATTAAATAAACGTTTAAAAAATGTATACTCAAATCATTATTTTAAATGTAAAATTAACGTTAAATAAATATTTTAAAAATATTAAATAAACGTTTAAAAAACGTTTTTTAAAAATCATTATCTAAATGAATATTTAATAGAAAAAAATATAAAATAAATGTTAAATAAATATTTTTTCCAAAATGAGTTCAGGAAATTAAAAAAAACATTTAAAAAACATTTAAAAAATATTGTGTGCTAATTGGGGAGATGAGACTGACGCGAGTATGGCTGAATAAATTTTTTTTTAATAAGAATGTTTAATTATAATATAAAATAATAGTAATAATAATAAAACGCGGATTTATACATTGTATTCGTTTATTTCTCATAAAAAAATTTGTAATACATTTTCCCTTTTTTATTATA
>NW_012063019.1:0-397 GCF_000956235.1 Wasmannia auropunctata | reverse complement strand
CAGACGTGTGCTCTTCCGATCTAATAAAAATAAATATTGAAATAAATATTAATAATTATTAAAGCGTATTTTCTGTGTAAAACAAAATTTGTGGAAAATATTTTCGTTTTTAATTTTTATGCTTACAATCACTTTTATTAAAAATTTTCTGAATATGTTGCTTTCTTGAGCGGATTTATACAATATTTAATCTTGGCTAAATATGAGGGAAAAGAAGGAATGAGTAAATAAAAAACACCCTAGCTCATATCTACTAATTCAATATTTTACTATTTCTTTTTGTTTTTTTTAAATGCTTATTAAATTAAAAAAATGTGGACTACGTATTAAATTATAAAATATATAATCTATTACGAACTAAAACTATTTCACGAAACAAAATTTTTATATTTCGATA
>NW_012063018.1:0-423 GCF_000956235.1 Wasmannia auropunctata | reverse complement strand
GATGTGTATAAGAGACAGCAGAAGTCTTTATCTTTCACAACAACGTTTGCTATACAACTAAAAGGAATAATTTTAATTCAATTTAAATTTTATGATATTACGCAACATTATTATTTTGGATTATTATTTTTTTGGAACATTATTTATACCCAATGTCACGCAGTCCCATTACTCGTTGCCCGTTGGCATCGAATCCTGCGTATTCCAGTCCAAAGGGCATGTCTTCAAACAATCGCCATTGTGAAATCGTTTGATTAAATACTAATTTGCCAGTCGCAAGCATTACATCTTTGAAATTGAGTGATGAATAAATCACATGTACTAAATCTTCATGTCGATATTCGACGCATCGATTGTTTTGTACCCAACAGAATGTGCTTAGATCACCACGAACCTATAGAAAAAAGATCGGAAGAGCACACG
>NW_012063017.1:0-489 GCF_000956235.1 Wasmannia auropunctata | reverse complement strand
TCTTCCGATCTTTTTGCGGGTATTTTATATCCCGACCCCCTCATTAGGCTACTTATTTTTTCTTCGGCATTTTTCTTGAGATTACCTCTCGATTCCTTGAAGCGCATTGCGACCGCTTCCTTCAGCGGTACATTGTTTTCGACGTTATCTATTACATTAAGTCCCGCGCGAGTAGGTATAGTAGGCCGTTTCTGGATACAAAGTAGGTCAAGGTCAAGGGGTGGGGGGAATGTAGGTCAAGGGTAGAGGGGGGATATAGGTCAAAAGAGTTAATCAAAGGGATTAATTAATTTAATTAATTGATAATTAATCAATTGATAATCTATCGATTAATTGATAATTAATCAATCAATTAAATACTATTTAATCTATCGATTAATTGATAATTAATTAAGCAATTAAATGATAGATTAATCTATCAATTAATTGATAATTGATCAATTAATTAAAATACCATAAAATCAGTCAATTAAATGGTATTTAATAAAT
>NW_012063016.1:0-452 GCF_000956235.1 Wasmannia auropunctata | reverse complement strand
GTGCTCTTCCGATCTATCTCTCGGACATACACGGTATATTCGTAGCTGCCAACAACTCTTCCAATTGGGCATAACCATTTCCATTCGTTACAGTTCCAGCTGTCATTGTCGTGTTAATGTCCATGGTTTCACTATCTCTGGGATGTGACCAAAAATTTGCCTTATAATGACACATTTTACATTTTATAGAAAAACTGTGTCATTAAATCATGGCGGCGACTATTTACGAGATGCCAATCTTTAAATTGATATTCAATTCCACGCGCGTGGTGATCAAATGTCCTATGCAGTTCTTTATGAAAAAAAGAAATGTCTATAATGCGATTACCTTCAGGCTCATGATCTTGGATACCATTTTTATCCAGATTGCCTTGTGGTTCGATGATGAGAGTATCATCATCTTCGCAAATGTGGACATTTTCATACGTACCAGATCGGAAGAGCACACGTCT
>NW_012063015.1:0-390 GCF_000956235.1 Wasmannia auropunctata | reverse complement strand
GCTCTTCCGATCTAAATACATAATTATTGAAAAGTTTCATTATTCAATCATGTGCGACTGCGTAACTGTTACTGTTGGTTCTTTATAGTATTTGTTTATAGACACGAGACCTCACAAGGAATCCCTCACAAAATGCACAATAGCTACAGCATTGAGAGAATTATTCAAGCATCTTGACTGATCCCTTTGGATCATTTTCCACTCAAAAACTAGACCGGAAATAAAATAAACATAATTAATAAAATAATAAATTTCATTTAAACAAGTTTTCCCTACTACAGGCATCGAAAAATAGAAAAAAATTTATTTTATTATTTTATTATTTATATTTATTATATCTTCAGTCTAGTTTTTGGGTGAAAAGTGATCCAAAGGAGATCGGAAGAGCAC
>NW_012063014.1:0-314 GCF_000956235.1 Wasmannia auropunctata | reverse complement strand
ATCGACACTATAAAAAAAAAGTCAATCTAAAGTCATTCTTTAGTCATTTGAAATCTAGATTTTAATCATAATGTAAAAAATGACGTAAATTCGGTCAATTTGACGTCAAATTGATATTATTTTGACTTTTCTGTTCTCCTTGGGAAGTAAAAAGTTGCATTAATTTACTGAGATTATTTCGTTGATCTGCATTATCAATTTTTATTCTATATATTATTTGTATATTTATAGAAAAACGGCATAATTTCCATAAGTTTAACGAGACTGAAGTCGATACTTTTAACGAAATTTACGATTACGGCAGCGTGATGCAT
>NW_012063013.1:0-305 GCF_000956235.1 Wasmannia auropunctata | reverse complement strand
TTCTAAACAAATATTTAATAAAAAAAAAATATTAAATAAATGTTAAATAAATATTTTTTCCAAAATGCGTTCAGGAAATGAAAAAAAAACATTAAAAAAACATTTAAAAAATATTGTGTGCTGATTGGGCAGCCATGGAAACACGCTACACCATGGTGTAATAATTACACCATGCGCTACACTGCTGAGTGTTGCACTAGTGCAACCTGGAGTCCTAGATTATCAGAGAAGCGCGACCGGTGTTACGAGTCCTGATTGGACTCGCAAATGGCCAATCATAAGATTGATTTATCGCTATTATAAAT
>NW_012063012.1:0-395 GCF_000956235.1 Wasmannia auropunctata | reverse complement strand
TGTGCTCTTCCGATCTTGTAATGGATTGATTAATATACTGATATATATTTTACATATATTGCATCCCTTACACGGTGAAAAATATGTGGTTATTATGATCCGTAAATTCTTGTCCTGCATAATTTAAGAAAAATAAATAAACGAAAATGCCGCCTACAATTACAGAGTGTATCACAAAATCCTGACCATTGTCTCTGAGCGACGTAATTTCAGAAATCTAAAAGAAAACGGACAATTATTTTTTCATACAATTAATGAATTCGTTAAAACGAGACAACAAAAAGTTCCTTTAAATTTGAACATTACTTATCTAAAAATATCATAATATCAAATGAACTAACTCCATAAAGATTAAAGATCGGAAGAGCACACGTCTGAACTCCAGTCACTTAGGC
>NW_012063011.1:0-462 GCF_000956235.1 Wasmannia auropunctata | reverse complement strand
TATAGTTAAAATTATTTTTTCGAAGCATAAAATGTCACGAAAAATTAACATCTAATGTTTATATATATATTTTTCAAATATTATCAACATTTATAAAATTATTTTTAAAACCCATTAGCTGCAGAACTATTGCAGATGCAAATAAAATGTTGATATAACTTTTGATTTTTTAAATATATTGCATTAATTTTACAGCAATGTCAACTTCATATGTCAATGTCGATTAAAGTGTTTTTTAAATTTATTGCTTTTAAAATATTCTGGTCCTGTAAATTCATTGCTCGCAAAAGAAATTTAAAAAATAATCGAAGATCATGTAATATACATGAGATTACAAGAGCAAACTATGTTGAAAAAGTTCATATTTTGATATGAAAATGTTTCTTAAATTTATTTTCAAAATACAATATCACTTTCAAATATATTGCAGTTATACTTTGTTTAACGTAAATAAATGATCTA
>NW_012063010.1:0-452 GCF_000956235.1 Wasmannia auropunctata | reverse complement strand
TATGTATTAGTTATTGCGAAGAATATCATCACTTGCCTTGGTGGTTTAATGGAAGGCCCATTCGGCAAATGTAGAGATCAGGGTTCGATTCCCGGCTAGGAGCAGGGGTGATATTTTTTGCAATAAATTTTTTACAGATTTGGGAAAAAGATTCTTAATATGCTTATTAGTATCGAAATTATTAAATTGTTCGATAATTTAATTCGTTACAGTGTATTCTGGCCTCATGTGAGAATTGTGTTTTAAGACCGACAGTTTATGCAGCGCACAGTTTGATATTGTAACAGTAAAAATTATTACTCACCAACATCCGTGTCGGCTTGCAAAGGGATTATTGGCTATTTATGATTATTTATTATACGAACCTCAATTTCTTTAAGTTAAATTTATGTATATAAAAATTGTAACGAATATATACATATATATATATATATATATATATATTTGTTACA
>NW_012063009.1:0-359 GCF_000956235.1 Wasmannia auropunctata | reverse complement strand
GTTCAGACGTGTGCTCTTCCGATAATATACATATCACTGAAGTAAAGTTAATTAATATTAAAGTACAACAAACAAAGGATACCATTTAGGTTTTATCGCTTAAAAAAATTATATTTAATTTAGATACAAGTTTTTTTTTCAAGGTTTTTATTTTTAACTAACGACCTCACTCGCCTCACATCTCTTTCCGCCCCGGAGAATCGCACAGGTCCGATCCCAACCTTGCCGAAAATGTTCGATTAAAACCGATTATAAAAAAAGTTATCCGAATCGATTGGGATTTCTGCACCGAAAATACGGTATCAAAAAGGATTAAACTCATTCATCGGATAAATCACTTTAGACGGATTAATATCAGG
>NW_012063008.1:0-305 GCF_000956235.1 Wasmannia auropunctata | reverse complement strand
GAGTTCAGACGTGTGCTCTTCCGATCTCCAGCAGCAGCATATTTGGCGCACCCGTTTTTTATACATAAATTCATTGAAATATAATACATGCAATTTATGCTAACAATACATTATCTATTAATAGTAAATATTTCATGTAAATAAATATATATATATATTATTATTACTACTACTATTATCTTAAATAAAATTTAAAGGCATTACAAGATTAATTTGCTACTTGTTATCGAAATCCTTTTATAATTTCTGCGGTCCTCATATGTATATATATATATATATATATATATATATATATATGAGGACAA
>NW_012063007.1:0-321 GCF_000956235.1 Wasmannia auropunctata | reverse complement strand
CGGCTCAAGAAAGCAATATAATTAGAACATTTTTAATGTAAGGGATTGTAAGCATAAAAATTAAAAACGAAAATATTTTCCACGCAACAAAATTGCGTGGAAAATATTTTCGTTTTTAATACAACAGTAAATACGCTTTAATTATTAATTTATTTCAATATTTTTTTTATTTAAAAAAAATCCGATTTTACCATAATCTTTTGTAGTCTTTCCATCTATTTTTGATTGATAAATTGGATTTATGAATGCTATTTAAAATGAAGCAATATGACGTGAGATTCGAAAAATTTCGAAAAACATTAAACATTTAGATCGGAAGAG
>NW_012063006.1:0-394 GCF_000956235.1 Wasmannia auropunctata | reverse complement strand
TGCTCTTCCGATCTATTGATATTTCGGTTGTTGCAATGATTTCGAGTATATGTACACATTCTCAAAGCGTACGCCGTGCGGACTTTCCAGCAAGCTTATCAATACGTTTGTCTTGCCGCAGTTTGACGGACCGCATATAATACCGCGTATAGAAGTCGGTAGTGTAAGAGAGAGAGAGAGAGAGTTGCATGTCGGTATAATAATTTTCTGCGTTCGCGTTGACGTGAGATGGCACTGCCTCTGCATTGCGTGGCGCTCCGTACGTCTGCTAGTCGTTGCGTATTGGTCCGCTTGTCTACGCCTGCGTGCGATTGGCTGTATCGAGAAGAGAGTGTGTGATTGGCTGTGACAGCCGAGAGAGTGCTTGAGGAAGAAGCCGGAAGCATGTTCCCGG
>NW_012063005.1:0-353 GCF_000956235.1 Wasmannia auropunctata | reverse complement strand
ACCAATTTGAAAAAAGCAGTTTTTTTAAAACTGTCGTTAAAATCAAATTTAGAAGCCTAAATAAAAATACATTTGTATCCTACAAATTCGTGTATATGTATGCGTGAGATATATTGATGCGATTAATAAACATGACACATCACTATACACACTACTACATCAATATCGCACGCATACATATTCACAAATTGTCGGTAAAACAGCGGATTTTTGGAGTTTGATCTAGGGCATTTAGGGTTTAGGATGATCCTCTTAAAGACCGACACCAGAGAGGATCCTGAGAGCGGCCATGCCCGCGATTTAGCTGGGATGGGCGATTGAGCTGGTTTCAGCGCCTCTGGAAAGTGGACATT
>NW_012063004.1:0-356 GCF_000956235.1 Wasmannia auropunctata | reverse complement strand
TGAAAAAATACATATATTGCATAGAATTATCATAAACTAATGGGGAATTTTATTTTTTATTCTAAATGTATTTATAATTTTCTATATAACAGTTTATGATAACAAATTATAATTGTTACGAATAAGGGATAGTGATAGCATTTGCATTTGCATCAATTTTGATATTTCCATTATCAAGATGAGCTATCAGGCCACATATTTCGACGTTTCCTATAATGTATAAGCACATTTATTATAAATATTTATTTTAAATATTTATTTTTAATATTAGCAATAATATACTTATCAGAAATATTTAAAACTAGTTGATCTTACTATATTAATACAGATCGGAAGAGCACACGTCTGAACTCCAG
>NW_012063003.1:0-448 GCF_000956235.1 Wasmannia auropunctata | reverse complement strand
AATATCAAAAAATTTTTTCAAAAATTGTTTCAATTTTTTTTTAATTTTAAATAAAATTTTATCAGTTTTTGAAAGTACGACACATTTAATTTTTTTTTTTAAATTTTCATAAAAACTTTGATTAATTTAATGATTTTTAAGATTAGTCCGATCGTAGAGAAGCTTTTCCTTCTATTTTTTTTCCAATTAAAAAAATTTTGTTTTAATTTTTTACGCAAATTTTGTACTTTTTACGCAATAAAATAATATGAAATCATGATTTTGTTATGACCTACAATTTTTAATTTATTTTTAATGTAATAAATAACTTACTTTGGTATTTTTATAATTTTTTTTTTAAATTTGAAATTTTTAGTTTATAATTAATTTTTTATAATTAAAAAACCAATAAATATTTTTCGTCGTTAAAGTATCAAAATTTATTTTCTAGATCGGAAGAGCACACGTC
>NW_012063002.1:0-581 GCF_000956235.1 Wasmannia auropunctata | reverse complement strand
TACGCACGTTACGCTCCTGCGTACTCCGGCTAAGCGCGATCTGATTGATTAACTTTATTCGTTATTAACTCTGTAAATAATGGTCTGAGCCAAAATTGAAAGAACTTTTAGTTCAAAATTTCATTCTCTTTCACGCCTTGAAATATTAATTAAGCGTTACGGGACACCCTGTATACTGTTTGTATGTGTATACGATACAATACAAACAGATATAATACAGTACAAACATGCTAAAGTAATAAAAGAACAAGCTTATTTTTATGTTTAACAAACTTACAAACAAACACGGCTAAATTAAAATTAAAGTCTTATTTCTAATAAAAATAATAAAAATGTAAAAAAAAAACAATTTTATGTTATATTTCAGATATAAATAAATATATATATGTAATAAATTAAAATAATTAATAAATTTAAATTTATTTGATTTTTAAAAAATAAAAAAATATTTATCTTTAGATAAAAAATTATTTAAAGACATAATAATTTATAAAATGTTAAATATTGCAAATTAAATATCCGAATTCGTAGTATAACAATAACATATACTAAATAATAAAAATATATAATATATAACATAA
>NW_012063001.1:0-395 GCF_000956235.1 Wasmannia auropunctata | reverse complement strand
TTAAATGTTTATTTAATTTTTTAAGATCAAATCTCGATCTAGTCTGATACAGGCTTTAGAAGTAATAATTTTTAGTTTTTAGTTTTTATGTAGTGCAAATTACATAATTATAACTCGAAGAAAGTCACTGTAAGAGCCGTCCACAAAATATAGATTTGCGTTATATTATTCGATATGGTTTATATATAATAAATATGTGTAACAAATGTTTTCTATTATGTTACTATACAATAAAAACATAAATTTCTTGGACAATTATACTGTAATTTATTTTAATAACTTTTATTTATTTTAATAACATATTAATTTTTGCAAACTAAATCCATAAATATTCACTCGTAGAGGTAATAAATAAATTTTTTTGTCAAAATATCCTAAACCTGTCTCTTATACAC
>NW_012063000.1:0-393 GCF_000956235.1 Wasmannia auropunctata | reverse complement strand
TGTGTATAAGATTCAAAAGTACACGCAGCAAAAGTTTAATGCCAGTCTTTCCAAATATTTTTAGTTTAGGAAGGATGTAACATACGATACTTTTTTATATACTTGGCGTAATCTTTTTCTTTTTTTTGTTGGTTATTCTCAGGTTAACATAGGGTAACTCCGGTATATGTATATGCCGCGCGAGGATTTATGCCGCAGAACTCAGAAAAAATAGAAGAGTGAAAGTAATTTTCTCGCAACCACTCTGTTACATGCCTTTATGTTATATTAGTATTGTGTTATGATTTTAGTTTTTTACTGTTAATATTTATAAAATTATTGTAAGTTAAATCGATTTATCACTGTAATAAGTCTGTCTCTTATACACATCTCTGAGCGGGCTGGCAAGGCAGA
>NW_012062999.1:0-416 GCF_000956235.1 Wasmannia auropunctata | reverse complement strand
TCCCATTGAATTAAACGATTTTATTTAATTCAAATAATGCGCTTTTAGAAACAAAATAAAAGAGAAAAGAATATAACAATTATCTTTGTAATGAGTAAGTTAATACGTTAAACCATTAGTACAACCATATTTTTTGTAAAGAATTTGCGAAGTGGATTGCAACGTTGACGTTTTAATTGATTTTAGTCGTGCTTATCAAAATAGCGATTAGAAAAATTAAATCTTCTATGTACAGTTTAATACAAATTTTTAAATCTTTTCCTTTTATTCCCATTGAATTAAACGATTTTATTTAATTTAAATAATGCGCTTTTAGAAACAAAATAAAAGAGAAAAGAATATAACAATTATCTTTGTAATGAGTAAGTTAATACGTTAAACCATTAGTACAACCATATTTTTTGTAAAGAATTTGC
>NW_012062997.1:0-385 GCF_000956235.1 Wasmannia auropunctata | reverse complement strand
ACGTGTGCTCTTCCGATCTCTTGACTACGCATCATATGGTTTGTAATGTGGCTCCACGTGAAATATAGAAAAAAATGTATAAAATAACATAAAGAAGTAGATTTGGCCATCTCCTAATGACATATAATTTAAAAGATAAAAAGTAACAACATAAAAAAATAAACTTTTTTATGTATTGTTTTATATATCAATATGATATTTCTTTTATATTTAGAACCGGCGAATTAATAAAAATATCATTAACAAATTTTTGGTCAGAAAAGCAGTATGATGTAGCTTAGAGATAAGAATATCTTTACAAAGAAACTATATTGTACTATTATTGTACTTGTGAGATAATTAATAAAACTAATCAGCACACAAAATAAAATGTTTTAATGTGTAA
>NW_012062996.1:0-423 GCF_000956235.1 Wasmannia auropunctata | reverse complement strand
AAAATCGACTCACAGTATCTTAAAGTAGAGATTTCAAGCTTTCATTTGAAAAAAAGTTCATCATTTTACGATGATTTTTCGCGGAGTTACCGTTAACCAAAGTTGACCAATTTTTGCTCAAAATTTTTCTATGCCATAATTTTTTTGAGCAGTGTATTTCAGATATTAAAAAATGTTTTGTACAAAAGTTTTACAGTAAAATTAGTCATTTACATTAATATAATTTTTTTTAAATAATTATTTTTAAAAATTTTCAATAATTTTTAAAAATATAATTATTTTAAAGAAATATTATTAACGTAAATAAATAGAGATAATTTTACTGTAAAACTTTTGTATACAACATTTTTTGATATCTTAAATAGTTTTCAAGATATAACAAAAAAAATTAAATATTGTTTAACTAGATCGGAAGAGCACACG
>NW_012062995.1:0-394 GCF_000956235.1 Wasmannia auropunctata | reverse complement strand
GGAGTTCAGACGTGTGCTCTTCCGATCTACGTGATATGTAAAAAAATATATTATTTGTATAAAATATTTGACATATTAAGAGAAATACACACACATGTACATTATGTGTGCTTTTCATTTAGCTACACAAGTTTTTCTATCTTTGTTGTCACTGGATGTTGAACAAATAAGATAGAATGATGCTTGTGTCGACTTATTGTGTCGTTAAATGAAAAGCACCTTATGTCACGATTTGATTACTAGGGAAATATTACTAGGGATTTCAAAAAGCACTAAGCTAAACAGTAAGCTGTAAGAATTGACCAATCACAGTTGAATGTAAAAAGAATACTCGATGCGATTGGTTAATTTTTACAACCCGATATATGACGTATTGTAGAACTGGTCATATTTA
>NW_012062994.1:0-361 GCF_000956235.1 Wasmannia auropunctata | reverse complement strand
ACGTGTGCTCTTCCGATCTGATGTAAAAATAAAAAATAATATGTAAATAATAAGAACCGTTTCAATTAGAAGTACATCGGTTGCGACACTTTTTTTTATAAATTTTTAATATATATTTAATATACATAATATATACTTTATAGATAACTAATATTTTGCAAATGCGAACCACGATGTACTAATCTTTAGTCTAGTGACAGTATAGCACCAATCGTGGTCCGCATTTGCAAAATATTATAGTGCGTTTTGAAACCTATAAAAAAGAAAGTGTCGCAACCGATGTGTCCGATGACTGTACAACTTGGTATTATTCATTTTTTATGTAAATGTTAATAATGCGGAAAGTAAATAGATCGGAAGA
>NW_012062993.1:0-322 GCF_000956235.1 Wasmannia auropunctata | reverse complement strand
GCGCTGTGGCGGCAAAGGTTATTGCCGCCACCTCAAATCTTACCGCGAGTCTTTTCGTATCACACCGGCGTTCTTAGATCACAGCGACAAAGCCGTCATATCGTATCAATCGAAAGTGTATCGAAATTAGAACATGCTGCAATTAAACATGTAAATGAAGAAATTACATTGACGAAAATTCAGAAAATTTATTTTTAACTTTTATAAAAAAATATGCTAATGAAGGAATTAATAACTTACTTTATCAAGAACGAGCTGCGATTTTATGTACCATTTTTGAAATGCATAATAACATTGTTGATTGTACAACTAATCCTAATTT
>NW_012062992.1:0-529 GCF_000956235.1 Wasmannia auropunctata | reverse complement strand
TGTGTGCCTTGTCGACTCAGTTGAATATCGCCGAATGAGCGAGTATCCGTTCGGCGAGTCCGGCCCACCGCCAATATTAGCGCGCGATCGTCCATCGAGCGCGGTTGCTTAGCGCGAGAGCCGTGACACGCGGCGAGTGGGGAATTGTTTATAGCAAAAATAGCTGTGCGTTCGAGCGGCTCATGGACGGTGGTGCGCTAGTATTGACGGTGGGCCGAACGGATACTCACTCATTCGGCGATATTCAAAAATTAATATCTCGTTAAATATTGCGAATTTTGCAAAATGGTAGAGGAATGAAATATACATATACAGGGTGTCCCATAATAACCGCACCAGACCTCGTGGGCAAGTAGAGCAGATGAAACTGAACAGAAAAGTCCTGTACCATTTTGCAAAATTCGCAATCGTTAAAGAGATATTAATTTTTGAACTGAATCTTTTCGATTCAGTTTAGTCCATTCTATCTACCCATGAGCGGTGATACACCTATTAAGAGACACCCTGTATATATAACTCTTATACACAT
>NW_012062991.1:0-322 GCF_000956235.1 Wasmannia auropunctata | reverse complement strand
ACGTGTGCTCTTCCGATCTAGAGGTAATAGTAATATACATATCACTGAAGTAAAGTTAGTTAACATCAAAGTACAAAGAAGGATATCATTTAAGTTTTATTTTTTAAAAAAATTATGTTTAATTTGGATATAAGTTTTTTTTCAAGGTATAACTTTACTTGACCTTGGTGACGCTGCCCAAGGTCAAACCGTATAAGACCAGTAAATAGATTTTTTCAAGCTCCACAACTTTTGTTTGAAACATTTTTTTGTAAAACTTCTTCCTTTCGAGATAATTTGCCGCCCTTTTTTGGATATCCTGTATAATATATATATATATATA
>NW_012062990.1:0-380 GCF_000956235.1 Wasmannia auropunctata | reverse complement strand
GTCTGCCTTGCCAGCCCGCTCAGAGATGTGTATAAGAGACAGGTCCAACATATGACGCAGTGCAATTCAAACAATTAATTTTATATATTACATTAGATCACATACAAATGGGAAGCTTATCTTTTTGTCCCTTAATGTATATACTGAGTTTATTAATCCCCGTGAAAGCCAGATATACATTCGGAGTCTGTTTTATGAACCGATTGAACTATTCAGCAATGCTGGGAACGTACTGAATCGTAAAAAACATCTTTTTGATCGTGGATTGAGAAGTTTGTTTCTCAGACTGCTCCTTATTAAATTTATTTAAAAAATGGAACTTAGTTTTTAATCTTTCTCTGATAGTGGAGAAAATAAATTCTAAAGGAAGATCGGAAGAG
>NW_012062989.1:0-300 GCF_000956235.1 Wasmannia auropunctata | reverse complement strand
CTCTCTCTCTCTCTATCTATCTATCTACCTTTTTTATACACACACACGCACGCACGCACACGCACACAATATCTTACTTTTTGAAAGATTTGTCGACTTCTCGAAAAAGGTGGATTAATTCCCATGTGATTTCCACGTAATGAGTGTTTATTTTACTAAATTTTCGATAGTTTTAATGCAAACGTCACAAGTTATCTGACTGACACAGATTGATCATTAAAATGACCAATGGGATCACAGTGAAGCAAAAACTTGGCGTGCCCGCTTTTTATATATATCTTATCAATTAAATATTAATGC
>NW_012062988.1:0-540 GCF_000956235.1 Wasmannia auropunctata | reverse complement strand
GAATAATATTAAAAAATTAAGAAACTATAGCTCTGATTGGATTGTCTTCGATAACATTAATGCCATATCTTGCAAAGCCCTCAAAACTATGTCATACTGCCATGTACGCGTATATGACCATATGGGAGAATTTCCCTATAAAATTATCCAATAAGATTCTTATTACATTCGCAGAATATTCTATGATAATTTGGTGGAACATTCTATAAATCTTTTTAGAGAAACATTCTCAATTGAACGTGTTAAGAATTAATTCTCAGAACATTTTTTGTATTTTGTACGTATCGCTTGCAAATATTCCGAAGGTCCTGGAAAATATTTATTGGAAAACATTCCTACAAAGTGACTGTTCTATCTGAATAATCTTATTACAGATTATCAAAACTAATGATTCAAAATTCCATATATCAGATACAAAATATATTTAATAAAACTATAATTTTTCTGTAGATATAAATCATAATTATTGTCAATAGAGTTTTAAAAAATTTTTATTTGCTTTGTTCAGTTTTGCATTTGATTTAAATATCGAGAGGACCT
>NW_012062987.1:0-337 GCF_000956235.1 Wasmannia auropunctata | reverse complement strand
AGAGATGTGTATAAGAGACATTGCTAAAATTTTTCCCGGGGATGCGATTTGCAGCGTCATAAAGTTGGAATCTTTCTCTTTAATTTGAAAAAAAAAACAAGTCGCTACGATTTTTTTTCACAAAGTTACAGCATTTTGAAGTAACCCTTATATTTTTCTCATGTATGTTCGGCATTATCCGATGCACTATAAGTAGGTTGACGATCGGATTTTACACATCGTGTGTGTATATGTGTATGTTTTACACACGCCCGCTCTCACACAATGTGCAAAATCCGATTGCTAACTCCCTATAGTGCACATCGGACAAAGATCGGAAGAGCACACGTCTGAACTC
>NW_012062986.1:0-302 GCF_000956235.1 Wasmannia auropunctata | reverse complement strand
GAGTTCTGATCACATACACGATTAATTAATTTTTTAAGAAATTTCAATCGCCGCAAAACGCACTTTTTCGACATTATGGGTGAGACGCTGTCTAATTGTCGACAGTTCTAGGAGTTCTAGTGCATTTTTCGAGTAGTTCTGAACGTGTCCGAAGATTTTCCGTGGAGTTCTGATCACATACACGATTAATTAATTTTTTAAGAAATTTCAATCGCCGCAAAACGCACTTTTTCGACATTATGGGTGAGACGCTGTCTAATTGTCGACAGTTATAGGAGTTCTAGTGCATTTTTCGAGTAGTT
>NW_012062985.1:0-324 GCF_000956235.1 Wasmannia auropunctata | reverse complement strand
CGTGTGCTCTTCCGATCTTGCAATTATTTCAATTGTGATTGCGATCTTCTACGATATTGAAAAATGTATACTTATTTTACTCATTACTCGGAAATACTTGCTGCATAGTAATATGATTGTAAAACATATTAGACTCTACCTGTATTTAGCTATTATAAATACATATATAATATAATATCATACATGCAGCAATTAGTATATTTCCTCCAATAATGAAGCTATTAAGATACAAAGAATAAAAAGAAATTAAAGAGTAAAACAATTAATATTTTTAGCAAAATTTAAATATTTTGTGATTTATTTCTCAATTTTATGCGTGTTACG
>NW_012062984.1:0-311 GCF_000956235.1 Wasmannia auropunctata | reverse complement strand
GGACGATAATCAGCCATGGGTATTGTCGGCGGGCGTAAGCCTCTGATTGTGAGTAATAAAGTTTGATACTCCGATCAACAGCGGAAGAGATTTCTGCAATTACAGCAGTAAATTCTATTTGTTTCTGTCTGCTTTCTGTACGTAATCACATTTCACCATCTGTCTGCAATTACGCATAGGAATCCTGTCTGTTCCTATCCGCATCCTGTACGCTGCGAATTGCGATTCAACAACCTCCATACGATCGAATAATTTTGAATTTTTTCAAATTGCAACTTTGGAGCTTTATAACCTGTCTCTTATACACATCT
>NW_012062983.1:0-342 GCF_000956235.1 Wasmannia auropunctata | reverse complement strand
GACGTGTGCTCTTCCGATCTGAATACCAGTGCGCGAAATTGTATCCAGATGCGTGATGAATTTCGTGATTATTTTTGTAATGAAGAAGCAGTGCCTTGGCAAAATGACCGACATAAATAAAAAATTCGCATTACATTGCAGCTGCAGTGCTCTTGGGGTCGCCAATTTAGTATATTCATATATATAAATTTATATCCTTCATTTAGTAATTTAACGACATACTGCGAGGTCAAATAATCATAAATGGTCAATATTTCAAAAATATTAAAACACAAATTTTCAACTTACTCCTTTCATGAATTGTACGGCATTAGGCAAAAGTAAGAAATTATTCGTAATAGC
>NW_012062982.1:0-310 GCF_000956235.1 Wasmannia auropunctata | reverse complement strand
GACAAATCGCGCGTTAAAATACAGAGTACATATTTTAATTTAAATCCGTGGTGTGTAAAACCTGATAAAATGGAACAAGAAATGTCAGTACGACAGGTCACCAAATTCGACGGGAAGAACTACCAAACGTGGAAATTTCAGCTAAATCAAATATTGGTCATGTTACGTCTGGACCCCAGGATATTTAATTCGGTAGTTTGAGTGTGAGAGTAAATCCCGTGTGCGAACGAGATGGGACTGGAAGTGGAGGGGGTAAGGAATGACGCAACTAGACGAGCTGTCTCGCAGGTACAGATCGGAAGAGCACACG
>NW_012062981.1:0-302 GCF_000956235.1 Wasmannia auropunctata | reverse complement strand
AGACGTGTGCTCTTCCGATCTCTCATGGAGAGAGGCTATGTTGAACCTGACGATGACGAAAAGGCCACTAATATATCATGTTAATATATAAATTTATTTATATACATTTATCAATAGTTTTCTATCTTGAAAGTTTATATATATGTATACATATTTACGTTACACTTTTGTAAATTAAATAATTAATATTTTTTAACATGAGTATATGTGTGTATACATGTATGTATATATATATATATATATATATATATATATATATATATGGGGCACTCCACCCCAAGTGCGCCACCCGTGAACTTTTG
>NW_012062980.1:0-379 GCF_000956235.1 Wasmannia auropunctata | reverse complement strand
CTCATTGTTCAATTTTGTACAACTGTTTTTTGTTCGAAAAGGAGATCATAAACATCAAATTTTGTTCGAGGAGCACGCTAACACTTGGCACCCTTTTTTACTTTTTTTAAAATAGTCAATTTTGTAACGATATCACGCATTTTGTAGTGATAAGCATCACAAGCACATATTGACAACGTAAACCGAAGAATATAGAATATTCTTAATTCGAAATAGTGTTATAAAAAACCCGAGGGGTAAACCGCTGAGGGCATTGCGGTGTACCGATTCGAGGCATTGCTAGGCATTATGGGCATTAGTTGGGCATTACTTGGGCATTTTGGGCATTACTTGAGCATTGCTTGGGCATTTTGGGCATTTTGGGCATTACTTGGGCATT
>NW_012062979.1:0-391 GCF_000956235.1 Wasmannia auropunctata | reverse complement strand
GTTTGAAAGCGTGAATNTTACCTTTAATTTGCACACTCGATCAGCATTGTGCGATTTTTTTTCACCGAGTTATTCAACTTTGAAGCAAAAATTGACCTTTTTTGCTTCAATGTTGAATAACTCGATAAAAAAAAATCGCACAATGCTGATCGAGTACGCAAATTAAAGGCAAAGATACTTTCGAAAACTGCACGCCTCGTTTTTGTGCGATTTTTATTTAGAGCCATGGAATTTTTAAAAAAACTTTTCAAAGTCCCAAAATTTTGGAAAACATTTTGCGATTTGTCACACTTCTATTTGTATCTATGCGACTCCGAAGAAACTCAGTTAGTCGTTTTCTGAAGTATTAATTTGAAAAGTGGAGATTTCCAGCTGTAAAGATCGGAAGAGC
>NW_012062978.1:0-636 GCF_000956235.1 Wasmannia auropunctata | reverse complement strand
CCTTGTCGACTCAGTCACGAGTTAAATTTTGGAAGGTTAGTAAAAAATTTGCACGAGTATTGTCGAATAAAACAGACTCTTCGATGTCAGTGGTATCTCTAAATGAATTTCATACAATATTTTTTGTCTCACTCAAACACGTGCAATGTCCTTATCTAATTTATTGAAGTGCCATCTGTTGCAAAATCCAGCACTTATTGCTAGACGCAATTTTTGCAGTCTTTGCCTTAGCTATAAAGCGTGCAAATTACCATAAATTGCAGTTGGAACGATAAACCTTTTTCTACGCTTTCAATCGTAGATTAAAAGGTTTTGTATTATTTGTTCCTGTAATCCGAAGGGGGCGAGCTACTTATTTTGTACATATGAGCTACAGAACTTTTATACCAATAAAATGTTTACGTCAGGTGATAGGTTACGATTGCTGTACGACCCAAAAAAAGGTAATTTTTTAATTTTTTGTCGTTTTTACTACAAAAAAATAGCTCGCCCCATTACATTTTATGTTTCATTTCAATCCTGTAAACCCTTACGAAAAAAAACTCTCAACTTTGAGTGTTCAACACTAAAAAAAACGCTCAAATTTGGGTGTTAACACTTAAAAAGGACGCTCAAATTTGGGTGTGATCGGAAGAG
>NW_012062977.1:0-479 GCF_000956235.1 Wasmannia auropunctata | reverse complement strand
CGTGTGCTCTTCCGATCTATGCATATATACACATGCGGACTTTTTTTCACTCATTATTGCAATTTCCCATTTACTCTTTAATTCTCTTTCATTCCTTTAATCGTTACTTCGTTGTTTTCCTCTTATAAGGGACCCACACAAGGTGCACAATAACTACAGCATAGAGATGCCTGTCATAGGCATCGAAAAATATAAAAGATTTTATTTTATTATTTTATTATTTATATTTATTTTATTTCCGATCTAGTTTTTGGGTGGAATGTGATCCAAAGAGTATCAAGATGCTTGGATAATATTCTTTATGTAGCTATTGTGCACCTTGTGTGGGTTTCTTGTTACTCATAGTAAAGAACATGTTTCGACATACTTGTTGATTACAAAAAATTATGATGTTAATAATGTTAAATAAAAACTGCTACCTGAAAAAAATACCACACAAAGTATCAATCTTTTTTAGTTATATATATAAATATGTATTA
>NW_012062976.1:0-323 GCF_000956235.1 Wasmannia auropunctata | reverse complement strand
TTGAGATTATAAAATAATGATGAAAATATATTAGTATACACATTATATGGAATAACATTGAAGATGAAAAAAATTAGTTTAATATGCTTTGTATTATGTATGCCAAGATATTGTAGATAGTCGTTTAGAAATTTTTCCTTTTATATAGATATACTTCTTAACAGAATTAAAGCATCACTTACTGTATCCTCTAAAAATAGGCAAAAATCAAGAAAGTGTAACTTCGCGAAATATGATTGTAGAGAGATTTTTCACAAAGCATTTTACAACTGAAATCTCTAGTTTTTAAATCAACACTTTAAAAAAAGATCGGAAGAGCACAC
>NW_012062975.1:0-391 GCF_000956235.1 Wasmannia auropunctata | reverse complement strand
GTGTGCTCTTCCGATCTAAAGATGACAAATCGTAACAAAATTTTTTAATAAGCATTTTATAGCTTAAAGTCTCTACTTTTTATATCGATCTTACTGATCTTTTACGGAGCATTACAATTACAAATAAAGATGCGACAAAATTAGTTACGAATTTTGCAAAATTCCTCGACGTGAATTAAAAATTGCACATAAATGCAGTTTACAGCATTCGAAAGCGTGAATCTTTACTTTTAATTTGCACACTCGGTGAGCATTTTGCGATATTTTTTTCACTGAATTATTCAATGTTGAGCATAAGAATAATTTTTATTTCAATGTTGAATAACTCGGTGAAAAAAAATCGCACAATGCTCGCCGACTGCTCAAATTAAAGCTAAAGATTCACGCTTTC
>NW_012062974.1:0-364 GCF_000956235.1 Wasmannia auropunctata | reverse complement strand
GTGTGTGTGTGTGTGTGTGTGTGTGTGTGTGTGTGTGTGTGTGTGTGTGTGTGTGTGTGTGTGTGTGTGTGTGTGTGTGTGTGTGTGTGTGTGTCAGGGTATTCCATATGCGAATTTTATATAAATTGGTTTCTTTATTTTATATTCTCCATTTAGGACGATTGTAATACATACATCATATATATATTACAATAGTCCTAAATTATTATTGTAAAAAATATATGGAATACCCTGACACACACACGCACACGCACACGCACACGCACACGCACACGCACACGCACACGCACACGCACACGCACACGCACACGCACACGCACACGCACACGCACACGCACACGCACACGCACACACACACACACAC
>NW_012062973.1:0-538 GCF_000956235.1 Wasmannia auropunctata | reverse complement strand
CGTGTGCTCTTCCGATCTACAAAATATGTAAACAAATGTCATTAACATAATATTTGCCTTTCTAGCACTTTATATTTGTCAAAATAGAGTGCCTGATACCGCACTTCACTTTAAGTTGGTACTCCTTGCGGTCTCGTAGCTGAATGTGAGAATGACAGTGTTAGAATAACAGTGACAAGCGTTGCTTTATCAATTAATATCTTGATAACGAGTTAGTGAATCTATATGAACTTTTTTTAGAAACATTGCTCAATATTTTATTTACTCACAAACAAAATTTCAGAATATTGACAATACTGCTTCTTTATAATTTTGTTGATAAATAGAAATATGCTGCTATTCCATAAGAACTCGTGCAAAATTAAAAGTTAAATAACTCGTGAACTAATTAAAGAATCGACTTCAGGTTTTGCACATATGTTAAGGTAATAAATAGAAACAATTCATTAAATTTTCAAGGTATTGTAAGTGCTAGAACGTTAGTATCAATACATTTTATAAGTAGGATTGGAAGAGCACACGTCTGAACTCCAGTCAC
>NW_012062971.1:0-302 GCF_000956235.1 Wasmannia auropunctata | reverse complement strand
TTCCGATCTATATACAGCTATCTTCTCCATGATTTCATAATCTTTTTAAATATGCCTGACTCAAGAGTGGATATATTGAAGAACGACCATTATATTTCGAAAATCCTGTAGACTTTTGTTTTTCTGGAAAGGATATTCAAGAAATACCATTCCACATGTGATACACCTGCTATAATACGTTGTGCCTGGTGCAAAGAATATTTTTGTATGCAGCATTTCTTTGAAGAATATCATAATTGGGAACATTTTGTTATATAGGAATTATATAAGTGTTAATATAGTAAGATCAACTAGTTTTAAAT
>NW_012062970.1:0-477 GCF_000956235.1 Wasmannia auropunctata | reverse complement strand
AATTGCGTCAGGACCTTTTCATTTTGTATCTGTCTAGCTTGTGTATTAGAAAACAAAATTCTGTATGTATATTCTATATCCACGGTAATCGAGTCTATTCTTCGGAAATTTTCACAAAAGTGATCACTTTCCTACATTAATGTTCCATAATCCATGCGCGATTAATGAAACAAAACAAAATGTATGGACTATCAGCATTAATGTAGAAAAGTGATCACACTTGTGAGTTTGTGAAAATTTTCGAAAGACAGAATCGACGGGACTAATTGAAGTACTGTCACTTGCGATTAAAAGATCTTGTTCACCAATGTCGTCTCCAGAATGTAGTAACGATTGAAAGAGACACGTAACGTACATTATTATGAACTTTTTATCCAGTACTAAAGTATTGACATCTGAAATATAATATAAAATAATGTAACGTCGACTTGCTAGAACAAATTATAGATAATTTGATAGATTTTACAACTTTTTATG
>NW_012062969.1:0-303 GCF_000956235.1 Wasmannia auropunctata | reverse complement strand
TTTACTTGAAATCGGATTCA
This sequence comes from Wasmannia auropunctata, assembly GCF_000956235.1. Taxonomy (NCBI): domain Eukaryota; kingdom Metazoa; phylum Arthropoda; class Insecta; order Hymenoptera; family Formicidae; genus Wasmannia; species Wasmannia auropunctata. The sequence goes on along the minus strand of NW_012062969.1, from coordinate 283 downwards.
CTTTCTTAGGATTATTATTATCATTCTTGCTAGCAAGGTCATTAACGTCACTAATGTCTGTTCCGGTAAAATCATCATCATAATCTGCCCAATTGATTTCAAAATCATCATTTTCTTGCACAGTGATTGTTTCTTTACTGATGGTTTCGGCTCAATATCAGTTGCAATTTTTTGAGTAATTCCGTTGTATATCATCTGTCTATTATGCATTGAGTTTTCAACATAACCCTGGGCTATCATATCTTCGCCATCTTCCTAGTTGTTTAATCATTTGCATATTGGC
>NW_012062968.1:0-432 GCF_000956235.1 Wasmannia auropunctata | reverse complement strand
CAGACGTGTGCTCTTCCGATCTTGCCGTGAAAGTTATTCTGTCTTTAATAGTTAAGGTGAAGGTGTTAAATAAAGTCAAGTCTGTGAAATTAAGGTGAAATAAAAGTGATTATATTTTAAAAGAATAAAAAGGTGTCGGAGTTATTCACAAATCGAAGTCCCCCCGCGGAGTCGGATCCTCTTATTGTGCCCCTCAATCACACCCCCGGGCACAACAATATATATCTCGGGTTAATGTTTACGGAGAATCTGTTACTCGAGAAGAATTACCCCGTTGCATATCCTTTTCTTATGATTTTTTTATTTACTGCCATAACAGAAATGTAAACCGTCTGTTGGACGAAGATTACAGATACAGATAAAGTATGTTAAAAGACATTTCTTATTGCATTATATTTATATTATATTATTGCTATAATTAATTATATATTT
>NW_012062967.1:0-341 GCF_000956235.1 Wasmannia auropunctata | reverse complement strand
TTCAGACGTGTGCTCTTCCGATCTTTTGAGGTAATTTTTTATATTAATAATTTTAAAATCTTTTTAAAATTAGAATTTTAAAATTATGTTAATTTAAAAAATGTTAACAGTTTTCTGTTTATATAAAATTTTTAATTATATTTTAATAAAATGTAGATCAAATTAAAAGTGTTTAATCGTAAATAATTAAAGGAATTAAAAAAAATATTAAAATTGTAAAGAATTGATACACTTATTTCATTTAAAACATGTTAAGATACAGTCTTCATAAAAAATAGAAAAGATTAAAAAAGATAAGAATATTGTACACAGATCTACATAAGAAAAGATCGGAAGAGCAC
>NW_012062966.1:0-348 GCF_000956235.1 Wasmannia auropunctata | reverse complement strand
GGTACCCGTGTCACACGGGTCCCCGTATCACACGGGTATCCGTATCTCACACGGGTACCCGTATCTCACACGGATACTCGTATTACGCGGATACCCGTATCACGCGGATACCCGTATCACACGGGTACTAATGCATATCATGCGGGTACTAATATAAAGTGATATTCGTATCATACAAACACTCACTTTATATTAGTATCCGCATTACACGAGTATTCGCCATTTATCCATTTTAGCTAATTTTTCGTACCTAAATAATTCTCGCTATAATTGCAAAATTACTTTTTTCAGTGTTTGTAATTTTCATTTATGTATTTATATTTTACTTTTTGCAGAATAATTTAATTT
>NW_012062965.1:0-418 GCF_000956235.1 Wasmannia auropunctata | reverse complement strand
ACAGCTTTGAAACTGTTATATTTATTTCCTGCATTAGTCAAGTTTATTTCAATCTTCAATTAAAATTTTGTACATTTATTTTAAAGCAAATTAGCTATCTAAGAAAAAGATAAATTTACTATTTTACATATTTTACTAATAATGACAAATTATGTTTACAGTTAGCAGCTAGCAGATAAAACCATGCAATTAAGGATATGCGTTTTTTCCAAAGATATGTCCCATCATTTTTTTTTTTAAATAGAATATTGCATTTTTCTATGGCTTTTTAAGTGACGAATAAGACTGTTCGCTTTTCTGTTCTGTAAAGGGCAGCCAATCCCTTTTGAAAGAGCAATATATTTGAATATTATTTTTTGAAGTCAGAAATTTTACTTTATTAAACTTCATTCTTTGTAAGAGATCGGAAGAGCACACG
>NW_012062964.1:0-404 GCF_000956235.1 Wasmannia auropunctata | reverse complement strand
CGTGTGCTCTTCCTATCTACATTGTGTGCAGGCGGATCTTATATTACCATATATATTTACCGAATCAATTTTCGTATTTGTTTCATTCCTTTGACAAACTTGAAGCCATCGCTGACTAATGTCAGTTTTTTTAGGAAATCTTTTTCTTATATATACCGTCTGTGCGACTTGTACAATTCTTTATGCAACACGTCGGCATTGCTTCTCAACAGTTTTTCTATTTTAAATTTCAAATCCTGTCTAATCTTTGATTGTAACAACTGACGTATCAGCCATATTGCTTTTCAGCATTTGTGACCAATTCTGATTGGTCACTACTGCGCATCCACGAGAATGTTTCACCTTGTATTCTTACACCATGGGCACAGTTTAACCATACCCCAATCAGCACACAATATTTTTTA
>NW_012062963.1:0-390 GCF_000956235.1 Wasmannia auropunctata | reverse complement strand
CGTGTGCTCTTCCGATCTTTTTCTCTACTATTCATTAATCATTTTTTAGAAAAAGATTTCGAAAATTTTTTACGTTTCAATCTATAAAAGCTTATTGTTAGACTAACAAAAATTTTTCGCAATTTACATCTTAAGCACTTAAGAAAAATTTTAACTTTAAAATTTTTCTTAAGTGCTTAAGATGTAAATTGCGAAAAATTTTTGTTAGTCTAACAATAAGCTTTTATAGATTGAAACGTAAAAAATTTTCGAAATCTTTTTTTAAAAAATGATTAATGAATAGTAGAGAAAAGAGTGACTTGAAGCACAAAGAATATTTTCAAAGAACATATCTTTATTTGAGATTCTTAATTTTAGAAGATAATTAATGACTAAAGATCGGAAGAGCAC
>NW_012062962.1:0-348 GCF_000956235.1 Wasmannia auropunctata | reverse complement strand
TTTTTTAAAAAATAGCCACAAAAATCATCTTTAAGATGAGCCCAGAACGAAGTCTATATCTTTACTTTTCTGGAAGATATGAATTTTTAAACATTGGGGAAAAGAGGCTTCAATCGCCGGTAACACGCCAATTTTAATATAGGATATAAATATACGTATTATATGTAATATAGATATAAATATAAATTGTGTATACATATATATATATATACATATAATCAGGGCTGGGCAAAATACACCATTAAAGTATTTAAAATACAAAATACAAAATACTAGGAATCTTAGTATTTGAATTACAAAATATAAAATACTTTCAATCTTTTGATTCTGTCTCTTATACACATCTCT
>NW_012062961.1:0-332 GCF_000956235.1 Wasmannia auropunctata | reverse complement strand
TTTTTAAATATTTTATATCATGATTTTTATGATAAAAATTTTTTTTGATCCACCATCACCCACCACCACCACCACCACCCACCACCTCCACCCACTACCACCGTACACACCTATTCTTCACTATTTCTTATATCATGTGATTATTAAAGTAAAAGTTTCTTTTCACAAATTTTATATCATGTGATTTTTAAAGTAAGAAATTTCTCTTTGAAAATTTTTTTTATCACTAGATTTTTAAAATAAAATTTTTTTTTTTTATTTTTTATATCATGTGATTTTTAAAGTAAAAAATTTTTATTGAAAATTAGATCGGAAGAGCACACGTCTGAACT
>NW_012062960.1:0-306 GCF_000956235.1 Wasmannia auropunctata | reverse complement strand
TTCAGACGTGTGCTCTTCCGATCTTTTCTGAGCAGAAAGAATTTGTAAAATGCAATATACAAGATGATTATAAATATCAACATAGTAGTATCAAAGTAGTATCAAAGTTGATATAAATATTTAACTGAATGAAGAACTAAATATTTCCATTTGGTCTTCCACAAATTTCACATGGTAGTTACGAAAATTTATTACGAAATATTTCATTTATTACAGGTAATTAAATATTTATTCAGGTATAAATATCTAAATATTTATAGTAGAATGTATCATATTTATATTAGAGAGATTGAAATAATTTTAATA
>NW_012062959.1:0-473 GCF_000956235.1 Wasmannia auropunctata | reverse complement strand
GACTGGAGTTCAGACGTGTGCTCTTCCGATCTTCCACGGCGCGAATAAAAATTCGCATGCAAATGCAGTTTACAGCTTTCGAAAGAGTGAATCTTTACCTTTAATTTGCTTTTTTTTTTTAGCGTTGTACAATTTTTTTTCACCGAGTTATTTAACATAAATGAGTGTAACTTCGTCAAAAATGATCGTATCGAGATGTTCAAAAAAGCATTTTACAGCTTGAAATCTCTACTTTTCAGATCGACACTTTAGAAAAGAATCCTATTTATTTTTTATGGAATTACATAGGTAACTTGTCAAAGTTCGTAAAAAATTTTGAGATTCGTCGGGTCTCCCTTTTTATTCCATGAAAGATCAGTAAAATCGTTTTCTCAAGTACCGATTTGGAAAGTAGAGATTTCAAGCTGTAAAATGCTTTTTTGAACATCTCGATATGATCATTTTTACTGAGTCGACAAGGCACACAGGGGATA
>NW_012062958.1:0-333 GCF_000956235.1 Wasmannia auropunctata | reverse complement strand
GCTCAGAGATGTGTATAAGAGACAGGTATACGGCACTGTCGAAGCGCTACCGCTAGCTTTATCTTAAAGTTTTGCCTTGTCAGATTTCTGATTTTAATATCTCGGAAACGAAAGTTTTAATGAAAAATCTAATGACACTTTCGTTATATACGAGGGTCATTTGAAAAGTTTCCAGCCTTTTTAAGAAAAATACATATTTCGAAGCAAAACAAAATTTATTCTCGACGTAGTCTCCCTGCAACTCGATACATTTGGTCCAATGTTTCTCCCATCCTTTTAAACCGTCAGAAAAAAATTAATTGTCTAAACCTGAAAAATATTGATTTACAGCGT
>NW_012062957.1:0-342 GCF_000956235.1 Wasmannia auropunctata | reverse complement strand
TCGATGCTTGTCGTAGGGAAAACTTATTTAAAAACATTTTTTTTATTATCTTTTTATTTATTTTATTTTATTATTTATATTTATTTTAATTCCGGTCTAGTTTGAGAGTGGAAAGTGATCCAAAGAGAGTCAAGATGCTTGAATAATTTATCGAAAAGTTAAAAAAAAATTTATTTTATTATTTTTTAAAATTAAAATAAAATTTAAAGTCAAGGCTCCAAATTATTCCAATATTAATAAAAGAAGTAAAAAAGGGCCAACGAGCCAAAGCTTGGGTGTTATATCGCTCCAATATGTATTTATTAATTTAACAAATTCATTATTTAGATCGGAAGAGCACAC
>NW_012062956.1:0-366 GCF_000956235.1 Wasmannia auropunctata | reverse complement strand
CTTCATCATTAATATTCTCATCAAACAAATTATCATCAGACAAATTTTCATCAGATAAATTTTCATCAGACAAATTTTCATCAGATAAATTTTCATCAGACAAATTTATATTAGAAAAGTTTACATCATAATTGCAGTCTTTAATACAATTGTAGAGAGTTCCGTCACAATAAATGTTAATATTTTCATCTTCTTTATTATCATCGCTGTTAGTTCCATGATTCAATGTTTCATATATACTATCTCTAAGAGACATTTCATCATCACCGATTGATAGACTAGAAATCTGTAAATATATCATAAATACATAATGCGATAGTAAATTTTGTTCCCAGTTTTTGTACATTACAGTATTAGATCGGAAGA
>NW_012062955.1:0-485 GCF_000956235.1 Wasmannia auropunctata | reverse complement strand
TCCCCTGTGTGCCTTAGTCGACTCGAGTTCGTATGCTTATTACGTAAGTTATTACGTTTCGAGTTTCATAAAGCCTTTCCTCTTATTATTTTGATCTTTAGATTCATTCAGGTAATGCTATGACTTGTCCTCTTCAAATTTTCATCAATTCCGAATTAGAAGTCGATCGAACTTTCTCATTTTTGATTCGTTACCTTCGTGTCACACAACTTGACGTCCGACACGTCGCGGAATCTCCAAACTTGAATCGATAAAACTTGCCGCGTTAGTTATTTCCATTACTGACATTTTTCTTAGTCACCAAGAAAAATGTAAACATCAATTTTTTTTAGTAGATAAACTATAAAATATAATTTACTATGCCACAATGATTTTTACACACAGATTGTGAAGAAGTTGTTGTATTTGTTACATTGCAGTAACCAAGTCATAAGAGCGCTTCAACATCGCATTCCTTTAATTTATCAGATCGGAAGAGCACACGT
>NW_012062954.1:0-372 GCF_000956235.1 Wasmannia auropunctata | reverse complement strand
CGTGTGCTCTTCCGATCTCAAATTAAACTCGATTTTTTAGTCGAAAAATCACATTTTTTTTTCAAGATGCTGCCAAATATTCAAAAATCAATATTTCTTAATATGCATGTGTACTTTACTAGCTATACTCATGTAGATAATGAAAAAATGTTTGCCATTGTTCCAGATTCAACGGTTGGTGACTTCTACTGCTTGCGGAGCGCCTAAAAAAAATCGACCCTCAGTCCGCGCACTGCTGCGTCGCCATTTTGTATTTAAAATCAATAAAAAAATTTGTGTTTGCACTTCAAGATATGTACATTAAGCTCTAAAAGTTTCACAATGATCGATTCATTAGCGAAGCCATAAAAAATAGATCGGAAGAGCACACGT
>NW_012062953.1:0-326 GCF_000956235.1 Wasmannia auropunctata | reverse complement strand
AGAAGAAATATTTTAGAATTCAGAAATGTATCAATTATGAACAATATTGATATAATCTTATGAGACATTAGTTTGCATATGTAAAGATAAAACTGATTTACTATACCCAGATAGCACACAGAGCCCAAAAGAATTTATTAGTATTCATTATTATTATTCAGTTTTATCAATTCTGAGTTCATTTTCAGGTGCGAAAAGAATCCCTTTTAGAAAAAGAATTCTTTTTGCATCTGAAAATGAACTCAGAATTAGTGACATATAACTGAGTTTTTTTTTCATTTTTTGTGCTACTCTCATTGCTCATAAAATAGATCGGAAGAGCACAC
>NW_012062952.1:0-442 GCF_000956235.1 Wasmannia auropunctata | reverse complement strand
ATGTGTATAAGAGACAGGTTAAGTATTGTGGAAGTCACGAACCACAGAATTAACTCAAATCTCTTTCTGTAACACACGCGCACTCATTTTCTTTATTGTTTATATTGATACATATTTCTATATTTCTTTATATTCGAAAAAAGAAACGAGTGAATCACCGAAAAGACGAAAGCGAAGCTTTCAAAAAAATTGGCTTTCTGATGATCGCTATAAATCTGGGGTACTCGAAGTATCATCAGATAGCAGTTTTTATTATTGTCGCATATGCAAAAAAAATTTTTCATGCAATTCTAGAAATACCGACAGACATGCGGATTCTGTGTATCACAAGAAAAATCTAATTAAATTATCTCATAATGATGATAGCAATGATAATAATGAAAACGCAATAGAAAAATCTAAACAAATATTTCTACAACAATGGTTAGATATAGATCGGAAG
>NW_012062951.1:0-425 GCF_000956235.1 Wasmannia auropunctata | reverse complement strand
CGTATTGTATTCGATAACATCGTCTCAAGGTTGATTTCCCTATAGCGCCTTGGACATCCTTATTCCTACCGCTCGAAGATCTATCCTAGTGACAATCCTGACCGGATAATCTCCTCTAGATTTAACATAACTCACGAGAAGATTTCTTACAGAATAAAAATTAATTTTTAATTTAAAATTATGTATACATATATATATATATATAATATATGGGTACGTACATAAATTTATATATGTGTACATATATATATATATATATATATATATTTTACAGAGTGGTCCATATGGACTTAGATCAAACATCTTGAATATTTCATTTGTTGTTTATGATACAAAGAATATTTTAGATAAAAGTGGAATATAGTTTTGAGGAACATGTATTTTTATCATATTTTTTCTAAATGGAGAGATCGGAAGAGCACACG
>NW_012062950.1:0-367 GCF_000956235.1 Wasmannia auropunctata | reverse complement strand
TTCAGACGTGTGCTCTTCCGATCTAATTTTTTTATTATTACAACCAAATTGTTTTAATTGCTAGTTGCTTGTCCTTTTTTTTAATTATTTTTTTTTAATTTTCAATATTTTTGTTTTTTAAGAAACACATTTTTTTGTCCATTAAAAGATTTTATTGGTAAAAAGGACGAGAAACAATTTTAATTGCTTATATTTGGACTTTTTAAATTTATTTTTTAAATTTTCAATATTTCTGTTCTTTAAGAAACACATTTTTCTGTCCATTAAAAAATTTTATTGGTAAAAAAGACGAGAAACAATTTTAATTGCTCATTTGGCTTTTTTTAAATATTTTTTAAATGTTCAATATTTTTGTTCTTAAAAAAAC
>NW_012062949.1:0-395 GCF_000956235.1 Wasmannia auropunctata | reverse complement strand
GCCATTGACACTCATGTCGCGATATATGTATAAAACGTTTGTGAACGTTCGTTGCCAACAGTATACTCTCATACGCCGCGCGGGGTAATAAGTTCTTTATCGGGAGAGTTCATAAAAATCAGTTCGTACAATTCTGGCGTGCCATGGTAGCTCACGTTGTTCACAAGTATAGAATCATCCTTCTTAATGTCGAATTGTTTTTGATCGAGCATCAAACCACCGTCGCTTAAGTACATACATACTGTACTGATTGTCGATTCCCATATTTTCGTCGTCACCGAGGAACAGACCCATGTACTTTTGCCCGAGTGGTCTCAGCTGACTATCCATCGCGATTGCATATTCTCTCTGAAGGACGTTTTGATCGACGATTCGGGTATTCATGTAAGAACCTC
>NW_012062948.1:0-373 GCF_000956235.1 Wasmannia auropunctata | reverse complement strand
ATGTGTATAAGAGACAGGTTCGGGATACTGCAAAATATTCCTTTCGATATTTTTAATTAACTCGATAACAGTTCTCTCTTTGTTACTGTTAGTGAGAGGTAAGCCGAACTTCTCTCCTAATTGCAACAGCAGTTGGACCTCAGGCGGAAAAGTAATATTGCTGAGATTGACGAACCATTCGTTGTGAATCGTCTCTAGACTCGTTCGGAAATGGAAGTAAGAGATTGGTTTCAAAGAAAATATTATTGTACAATGTTATCGCGCAATGTGTTTGCAGAAATATCAATAAAAATAATCTTATATTCACATATGTAATCCTTATATCGATATTAATAAAAGGGGCGATAAGTCAAGATCGGAAGAGCACACGTCT
>NW_012062947.1:0-340 GCF_000956235.1 Wasmannia auropunctata | reverse complement strand
TTTAAACTGTCATAATTTTGTAAAAAAAAAAGTCATACAATAATCTTCGTAGTCATTTTAAAGAGCAAAGTTTCTACTTTCACTTTCATAAGTTGATTTTCCTCCAAATCAATATTTATTTTATTAACTATTCATATTTTAAGCAGTAAAATATTATAATTGAAATATAGCAATGAAAGAAGGCCCGAAATTTATAATTAATTCTTATACGTAAAATTAATAAATAAGAAAAATTACAATAAGACTCCACGAATAAAGTTCTTCTGATATAATTCGATTTGATGATGAAAAGGATCTTTATGTACTAATGAATTTGCTCAAAGATCGGAAGAGCACACGT
>NW_012062946.1:0-314 GCF_000956235.1 Wasmannia auropunctata | reverse complement strand
ACGTGTGCTCTTCCGATCTACTAATACTATCAATTTACCAAAACGTTTTACTTTGTGAAAAAGTTAGGCAGGTTATATGCTCGAAATGAAGGCAGAGCCAGATGTACAATAAAGAAATGAATATAGGTGAGTATCGTTAAAATCAAATTCAGAAGCCTAAATAAAAATACACGAATTTGTATCCTACAAATTCGTGTATATGTATGCGTGAGATATATTGATGTGGTAATAAACATGACACATCACTACACACTACTACATCAATATCGCACGCATACATACTCACAAATTATCGGAGATCGGAAGAGCACACG
>NW_012062945.1:0-648 GCF_000956235.1 Wasmannia auropunctata | reverse complement strand
CGTGTGCTCTTCCGATCTATATTAATGCAAATACTTTTTGAGAATTACTCTATCATTTATTTTAGGTTAATATAATGTATTTATAATGGTTGAAAATCATATATAATTGTTTTTTTTAAATAATATATTAGAATTATATGAAGTTTTTGTTATGTTATTATAATATTTTTAATATAATGTATGTTCAATAGTTAGAAATTGTTTATAATTTTTATTTTGAAACAATATTGGAATTTATATAAATTTTTTGTTATGTGCATATATACATATATACACAGAGTGTCCAGTAAATCGCTTGCAATACTTCGGGAGGTGATTCGGGATCCAAAAAGAAAGAAAAAAAGTTATACAATAAACATAGGTCCGGAAATAAGCCGTTTCCGAGTTATAACCAGTTTTATGTTAAACAAATTGTAATTTATTTTTCATAATCATAATTATAGTATCAATCATAATTTATAATATTGATCATAATTATAATATTTCATTTTTTTCTGGATTCACCATGTAGAGGCACAGTTAATTTGTTTAGCATTTTTCTTTTTTAATTTTTTAATTTTTAATTTTTTTTTCTCAATTTTTCGATATTTATAAATACATTATTTTTAGAATAAAGAATAAACATAAACAGAGATCGGAAGAGCACAC
>NW_012062944.1:0-410 GCF_000956235.1 Wasmannia auropunctata | reverse complement strand
CAGACGTGTGCTCTTCCGATCTTTTGTAAAGAGCAAATACAAATTTCTAAAAAAAAAATTTCTCACTTAGAAGTCTCATTTATGCGCATATAATTTTGTAAAAAGCAAATACAATTTTCTAAAAAAGAAACTTCCAACTTAGAAGACTAAGGAGACTTGCATATAATTTCATAAAAAGCAATAAATATTTCTAAAAAAGAAGTCTTTCACTTAGAAATCACGTGGGCACGCATATAATTTCGTAAAAAGCAAATATAAATTTCTAAAAGAAATCTCTGACTTAGAAGCCTCGTTGGCGCGCATATAATTTCGTAAAAAGCAAATACAATTTTCTAAAAAAGAAATATCTCACTTCAGTCATCTAGAAGACTCGAAGGCGCGCATAAGATCGGAAGAGCACACGTCTGAAC
>NW_012062943.1:0-310 GCF_000956235.1 Wasmannia auropunctata | reverse complement strand
ATATATATATATATATATATATACTAAAACTAAAGCATCACTTACTGTACCCTCTCAGCTAACACATAATTAATAATAATACATTGACAAATTAGATGTTAAGCATTTGATTTGCTTTTTATGACTGCTAAGAAATAAGTAATATATTGACAAAACATAAAAGGAAATACAATTATTATTATTTCGCACTTTACGTACTTCGCCGCTCAACTAAAGAAAAGTTCTGTCTAAAATTTGACGGCTGTATAAATTTGTTTGTCCTGAGCTAAAGCCCACTCATCAGACTATATACTGTCTCTTATACACATCT
>NW_012062942.1:0-328 GCF_000956235.1 Wasmannia auropunctata | reverse complement strand
TCCGATCTCTTAGCAAAAACGATAAGAAACGCTTACTCAAATAGAAGTGAATAAATTGATTATTAACATAATTTACATCATGTAAAATGTAAATTATATCATAAATTGGTTTAATTTAATAAAATAGTAAAGTACGGTAAATATACCGATGGAAGGAGGCTGCTCCAATGATCTTGCCCTTTAAATATGTTGTCAAGGGCATGACCCCAAGTAACCTTCAGGTGGTTTTAGCCGTCGCTCGTTATTCGTTAAAAAGTTATTAACGAAAAAAGTAACAAAAAAAATAATACCAATGGGGGTTGGGGGGGGCGGAAGCCCCCCCAGTGGG
>NW_012062941.1:0-327 GCF_000956235.1 Wasmannia auropunctata | reverse complement strand
CCCCTGACCAGGGGGCTTCGCCCCTTGGACCCCCGTCCCGAGTCCCCCCCGCAGTGTTTAATCCTGTCCACGTATTGCCTTTGATACCTGAAACGGAATATGACTTCGTTACAATTTCTATTACGTATTCTCCTTACTTACCATTGCGAGTGTTACATTTTTTCCTCTCTCATTGGGCACTACCTTGACGTGGTTATGGGACTCAGCCGAAGGTGCCAAAACCTTCGACTGCTAAAGGTGCCACAAATCTATCATTTTTAATTTTTGTTTTCATGTTTGAAAAAATACAAATTTCAAAAAAATTTTTATTACAGAAATCGGAAAATA
>NW_012062940.1:0-360 GCF_000956235.1 Wasmannia auropunctata | reverse complement strand
ACTGGAGTTCAGACGTGTGCTCTTCCGATCTAAAATACTTCGTATTAATCGTATAGAACAAAATTTCCTTTTCCACGATTAAAACACATATGCTAATGCATCTGGCTCTGGTGTGTTTTGTACCAAAAACAGGAAAAAATTAAGAAATTACAGACTTCATTATCCATTTTAACCTCAACATGGTGACTAAACTATATCAATTTACCAAAACGTTTACTTCGTGAAAAAGTTAGGCAGGTTATATGTTCGAAATGAAGGCAGAGCCAGATGTACAATAAAAAAATGAATATAGGTGAGTCGTTAAAATCAAATTTAGAAGCCTAAATAAAAGTACATTTGTATCCTGTCTCTTATACACAT
>NW_012062939.1:0-479 GCF_000956235.1 Wasmannia auropunctata | reverse complement strand
ACTGGAGTTCAGACGTGTGCTCTTCCGATCTACATTTCATTCAAAAATCTGTTATTAATTGCATATCTTACAGTTTTGTCTTTAAGATATGCAATTAATAACAGATTTTTGAATGAAATGTCATCTGACAGTTTGCGCTTTATGTATTATGTGGGAAACGGTCCCAAATTTAAAATATAGCGGCGTGCGAGTTGCGATACGTCACGAGGCGTTGCGAAGCGCCAGCGGCGCAAGAAAGCAGGCGTTAGTATTAAGATGGCGAGCGAGCTCGTGTGTAGCAATGTTTGATTCTTCTGTTCGTCGCCTAATAAATATTAGTTCACCAAGTGAGTCAGTGACTTACCCTTTTCCCTACAATTATGTAAAGACAAAAAATGTTATTATAAAAAAGAAAATATTATTGTACAATGTTATCGCGCAATGTGTTTGCAGAAATATCAATAAAAATAATCTTATATTCACATATGTAATCCTTATAT
>NW_012062938.1:0-360 GCF_000956235.1 Wasmannia auropunctata | reverse complement strand
GTCTGCCTTGCCAGCCCGCTCAGAGATGTGTATAAGAGACAGATGTTAGACTTTACATTTGAAACAAACGATTTTGCGACATTTTGTAGGTTGTCGATATCTTGTAGTGTTAATTGTGTCCTGAATGTTGTTATCTTACGGGAAACAATTCTGTGTACTCTCTTAAATTTCCAAATCCACCATTTACTTGTCTTGAATTCGGGTAGGTTCTGATCTTTTGCCTCCAAGGCCCAAAATCTTAAATTCATATCATGAATTATAGATCTTCTTTCAACAGCTTTTTTAAACTTTTGCAAAACATATTGCAAGTAATAAATGCAAGTTTATCTGCATTTGTTCCACAGATCGGAAGAGCACACG
>NW_012062937.1:0-338 GCF_000956235.1 Wasmannia auropunctata | reverse complement strand
TTAGCTCAACATCAAGATATACAAGAAAAAATTTGCAAAGAAATCGATAAAATATTAGCAAAACATGATTGTTTGACCTATGATGCTATAAATGAAATGACATATCTTCACAAAGTAATAAATGGCAAGTAGACCATCGCATATTATTTTTAATTATTGGATGACGCATCTTTTCCAAAATGTATCCTCTTAAGAACATTGTATCCTACAAAAATTTTTGTATTCACTTATAAATTAAGCTGTGAATTTATAAGCAATCTTAAGTTGTTTCAAAAGTCTTCAAATCTGTAAAAAAATTAGTTTAATAGACTCAATCTGACTTCTATAGATCGGAAGAG
>NW_012062936.1:0-317 GCF_000956235.1 Wasmannia auropunctata | reverse complement strand
AACTGCCGCAGTTTTTGGAGGACGCGTAATGAGGTTGCCGAAGTCCTGCGTCGGCGTCCTCAATTGTTATGGGTCATCGTTGCAATATTAGATTGCAACAGTGACCTGCTTATTACTAAGTGTGACGTTGTAAGTAAGGCACAGCGAGACTTACAACAGGCGTATCACTTCAAGCAGTCTATTTCTCATACTGATACATCTACTGATTTCATCTTGAGGAATTTTCTGCCAAATCTCTTGAAGAATTCTTTCGAGTTCTGCGAGCGTCGTTGGCTGTCTTGGATAATCTCTCAACCAGATCGGAAGAGCACACGTCT
>NW_012062935.1:0-323 GCF_000956235.1 Wasmannia auropunctata | reverse complement strand
TAAGTGACTGGAGTTCAGACGTGTGCTCTTCCGATCTATTTTTTTTAATTTTTCAAATTTTTTTTTACCAAATTAAAGGATATTTTAAGACGAATTCAACTATGTGTGATAAAGTTATTTTCCGAAGTATCATTTTCGAGAAATAATTATAAACGCCTCTGTACGCATACCATTCGTAGTCGTTTATGCGCTAATTTACCTACGTGAACTTGGCACCCGACTTTTACTAAAATAAGTTTACAATAAAAAAAGATTAGTATTTTGTTTTTAGTTGTTTGTAGTAGTATAATTTCGTTTGTAAATTTATATCGGAAGAGCACACG
>NW_012062934.1:0-452 GCF_000956235.1 Wasmannia auropunctata | reverse complement strand
AGTGACTGGAGTTCAGACGTGTGCTCTTCCGATCTTAAATAAGAAAATGTTTAATTTACTCCCAATCATCAATATATTATTTTCGATATAAATGGAATGTAAAAATACAAAATAATTCGTACAGAGGATTAGGTAGAATGCAATAACTGATGTATTATCATAGTTTCAAGTTTTCATGTTTCTCATAAAATTATTAATTTTTTTCAAACCAAGGTTATAGTCAAAAATTTATTTGCGAATGCAATATTACTCGCATTTGGCCCAATTATAGATTAATTAGTAAATTATTACAGTATATCTGACAGCAATTTCACAAATGCAAATAAGAATTTTATTCATCTTATTTCTATGTATAAATTTTTCTAAGTCAGGCGTTATTGTAATGATAATTTTCTACCAAAAAAACATACATAAGAAAATGTATAAATAGATCGGAAGAGCACACGTCTGAA
>NW_012062933.1:0-338 GCF_000956235.1 Wasmannia auropunctata | reverse complement strand
TAATAGTTTACCCTATTTTTAATGAAAAGAATTAGTTAAATCTATTAACATTAAATTGTCAATTTAAAATCATTATTTAAATTAATATTCTTTAATTCCTCAAATAATACCATTATTATGATCATTATCACTTCTATTTTCAATCTTTATGTTATTATTAATTATTTCTTTTTTATATTTTTTCTCTGCTCTAAATTTAAGGTTTAGCCATTCATTTATATCTACTTTAACCAAACAACATTGAATCTGAAAATGATAATAAATATTTTTTCTATTTTTGACCCCTCATCATCATCAAATCTTTCCTTAAATTGAATTAGAATATTCCTAATATTCAC
>NW_012062932.1:0-615 GCF_000956235.1 Wasmannia auropunctata | reverse complement strand
TCGCGACCGGCTTATGGCAGTATCGCAAAAGTACTAGAAAATATTAAAAATGGCGTCGAATGGCCAATCATAAGATTGATTTATTCGGCAGCCATTTATAATAGCGATAAATCAATCTTATGATTGGCCATTTGCGAGTCCAATCAGGACTCGTAACACCGGTCGCGCTTCTCTGATAATCTAGGACTCTAGGTGTGCCTAGAGACACTATAATAAGCATTGAGTAATTTTACTCATTGATAATAAGAGACTGGCCAGCTTTTTAGTTGGATAGAAAATGGCGGACATAAAGTTTTACTTTGTTAAATGTGTAGGTGTGTAGGCCGAGACACAACTTTTGCATAATATAAGGCATAAGAGAATCAACCAATCAGAGTATGAAAACTAGTGTATTACTAGTCACAGATTGGCTGCGCCATTCCCATGAAGTATGAATAAGGAGACGTAACTCCATAGATTGGAAGTGAGCACAAAAAATGTTCCGTGTACTGCCAGGTTTGTTGCACGGAATAACTTGCAACATTTCGTCGCCATATTGAAATTCATATACGTACATGTGTCACATCTAATTGTGTTAGTGTATCAAGTGTAGAAGCTGTCTCTTATACACATCTC
>NW_012062931.1:0-362 GCF_000956235.1 Wasmannia auropunctata | reverse complement strand
CACGCACGCACGCACGCACGCACACACACGACATTTAACATTAATATTATATTACTTTTATAATATATAGGATATTTTTAACATTTCTAATTCAATAGATAACACGTTGTATGATTATAACAATTAGAACAATTATATATATATATATATATATATATAGATATATACCTGTATATATACATATATATGGGGCATTCCATCCCAAGTGTGCCACCCGTGAATTTTTGGATTTTTGATTTGGCTGAAATTTTTATATATTATAGTACCCATCGGAAGAAGTAACCATGATTTTTTTCAAATTTTTTTATCAACATAGTCATGAGATATGAATTTTTTCAAAATTTGCAGTTCCAATTTTCAAA
>NW_012062930.1:0-311 GCF_000956235.1 Wasmannia auropunctata | reverse complement strand
TATTCTATTATAATCTTTTTAATTATAATTAGAGGTTTATTAATTATTTTCTTATATTTTTCTAGCCTTATTTCAAACGAAATAAACAAAATTACTATAAAATCCCCCACCCTAATCAGATTTTCTTTAAATATTTTTACTTTAACTTACTTTTTATTTAATGTAAAAATATTTATAATATACTCTCCATATTACTCTACAGACTCATCTCCTATACTTATATTAAATAATTCATTATTCTCTAATATTTTTAATATTTATTTATACCCCTTTTGCAATTTTTCCTTACTATGTATTTTTTTTCTTTTAAT
>NW_012062929.1:0-400 GCF_000956235.1 Wasmannia auropunctata | reverse complement strand
ATATATATATATATATATATATTTCAAATGTAAAATTTGAAATCAAAGGTGCGAGTTTGTGACGATGCACGGCGTGAACCAGGTATCGCAGCTTAATAAGACAAAAAGCACATGAAAGTATGGAACTTTAACTTTAAAATGCTTTTTTACGGAGTTCGATATGATCATTTTTTACTGAGTAATTTCAAATTTAAGTTACCGCTGTCATTAGCTCAAGTTATGGTTGTAATTCATCCCAATGTGAACTGCATAGAGTTTGACGGGTTGGAATTGAATCTCATTTTGTGTGTGTGTGCGTGTGCGTGTGCGTGTGCGTGTGTGTGTGTCTCTCTCGTCTCGTGTGTGTGTGTGTGTGTGTGTGTGTGTGTGTGTGTGTGTGTGTGTGTGTGTGTGTAGTCGT
>NW_012062928.1:0-375 GCF_000956235.1 Wasmannia auropunctata | reverse complement strand
GACTGGAGTTCAGACGTGTGCTCTTCCGATCTATCGTTTTCTAAAGTGTCGATCTGAAAAGTAGAGATTTGAAACTTTAAAATGCTTTTTTGAACATCTCGATATGATCATTTTTGACGAAGTTACACTCATTTGAAGCTTGTCTATATTAAAATTACAGAATACATATATAAAAGATCAACCAAAAATAAAAGATCACCTTACTTTATCATCCAAAAATAGGCAAAATTCAAAAGTGTTACTTTGTCAAAAATCATCGTATTGAGATGATCAAAAAAGCATTTTACAGCTCTACTTTCCAAATTGAAGCAAAAAGGACCAGTTTTGCTTTAATGTTGAATAACTCGGTGAAAAAAAATCGTACAACGCTCAACA
>NW_012062927.1:0-301 GCF_000956235.1 Wasmannia auropunctata | reverse complement strand
AAAAAAAAAAAAAAAAAACCAAGTCGCTATTTTTTTTCACAAAGTTACAGCATTTTGAAGTAACCCTTATATTTTTTTCATGTATGTTCGGCATTATCCAATGTGCACTAGAGGGAGGTTGGCAATCGGATTTTGCACGTTGTGTGCGTGCGGATATGTGTAAAACATACACACATACACACACGGTGTGCAAAATCCGATCGTCAACCTACCTATAGTGCACATCGAGTAATGTTGATCATACATGAGAAAAATACAAGGGTACTTTAAAATGCTGTAACTTTGTGAAAAAAAAATCATA
>NW_012062926.1:0-341 GCF_000956235.1 Wasmannia auropunctata | reverse complement strand
CGTGAGTGTCTGGCAGTACGATTATGACGATAAAACGAGTTATTACGTTTTAACCATGTTAAAGCATGAAAAACTTTTTTGACATTTACTATTTGCTCTCAAAGAATTTTGGAATTTTTTGTTGGAACACCTCTAACTAAAATGTACATTTCATGATTTAGATTTATTGAATCAGTGTCGAACGTTTCTTGTAAAGGAAGCGGCAAATGAAATGTTCTACCCTTTACTTTTTGTATCATTTGTCTGTGAGGCAAATTTTTTTTACGAACAGTTCCCATTTTCACAACAGTTTGAAATGCTTTAGTCCTTTGTATAAGAATTTTTTGATCGGAAGAGCACAC
>NW_012062925.1:0-348 GCF_000956235.1 Wasmannia auropunctata | reverse complement strand
AAGAAGGTTATATTTACTCCGATAAATATAGATAAGAATTGGATATTTAGATAAAAAGTATTTAAAGTGAATCCTGTAATTAATGGGAATCAATGAATAAAACTTGCAATAATTGCAAAAACAGCTCCTATGGATAAAACATAATGGAAATGAGCTACTACATAGTAAGTGTCGTGTAAAATGATGTCAATTGCAGAATTAGATAAAATGATTCCAGTTAATCCTCCTATAGTAAATAAAAAAATGAATCCTAAAGATCATCATAGGGCAGGGTTGTAGTTGATTTTTATTCCATGTAATGTGGAGATTCATCTAAAAACTTTGATTCCGGTAGGAATTGCAATAATT
>NW_012062924.1:0-332 GCF_000956235.1 Wasmannia auropunctata | reverse complement strand
TTGCGATTCATTAATAATAGGGAATGTGGAGCTCTTGAAGCTGCCGATACATTGCTAGGTATTCCTTTATGTGGTACTGATTGAAATACGACTATTCGTTGGTTGGATGTTAATCAGATACGACATAGAAAAGTCAAAAGTTATCAAGAAATTCAAATTCTTCCTGAAGATTGTACAAATATATTTTGTCCATCTGTTATAGATAATCATTATCCAAATAGACCGAAAGAATTTGAATCGATATCTTTATATGAATTTGCACAATGGTATGATGTTACGAAAGTAAAACCAAAAACTAAAAATATTGAATACTAAGATCGGAAGAGCACACG
>NW_012062923.1:0-436 GCF_000956235.1 Wasmannia auropunctata | reverse complement strand
GTGCTCTTCCGATCTTTTTCAATAAAATAAAATAAAATGTATATATATAAATTATATAAAATATGAATCAAATCAAATAAAAAATAAAATAAAATAAAACATGACATGAATTAAATAAAAAATAAGGAACGATATAAGTAAAATAAATGGAAAAAATCTCCAGCAGCATACTTGGCGCGCCCGTTTTTTATATACATATTATAAGATTATAATATAAATACTTATATGTTATACATATATTTTTTTTATTGCTAGAGCAGCACGTGTCATTTTTACTTTACATTTTAATATTTATCTCTTATTTATTTTTTACATTTTATTTTTGTTTCATTCTTTATTTATTTATTTATTTTATATATAGTTTACTTATATCATTCCCTATTTTTTTTAAATTCATACCATGTTCTATTTCATTCTATTTCTTATTTGATTCGAT
>NW_012062922.1:0-344 GCF_000956235.1 Wasmannia auropunctata | reverse complement strand
TTTTATTTGTAATTTCTTGTAATTTATTAAGATAAATCATTCAATTAAATATAAAAAAAAACTTTTGATTTTATGCAAGTAAACAAATAATATTTACCCCAAGGTTGCTCCACCGGGGCAAGATGCCTCTCCTAAGCCTCCTCCTCCTCTCAGAACAATTAGAGGTTGTCAGGTCTCCTTGTAGAGTATTTGGATTATCAAGGCACCTGATTCAAATTGAAACAAAGTTCAGAAAATTCAACATTTCAAAAGATAATTCTTACGAATATTCAAACATTTTCATCTTTCAATTAAATATTTTTTAAATAATTATAAGTTTATAATTTAGATCGGAAGAGCACACG
>NW_012062921.1:0-445 GCF_000956235.1 Wasmannia auropunctata | reverse complement strand
TGTGCTTTTCCGTGATGCTGATTGGTTATCTCACTATGCTTACTTCGTTGAGCGGCTGTCATTATATATTTTGACAGTTATTATGTATATTGAGATTTGTTTTAGTAATATTGTAATAGCAATAGGTTAATGGTGTAATAGCAATGTATATAACGTAAAATTAATTATTACGGCATTATTCCCTATTCCGACGTTGATAAAAATTTTTCTTTTTTTCTTGGATGACTTCAAGATTATTTCAGATAAGTTTTACTAAACACATTTTTATTATAAAACTTCTTCTTAATATATATTTTACTAAAAAAAAATTGATACTTTGTGTTGTACTTTTTCTTTGAGGTATCAGTTTTTGTTTAACAAAATATTATAATAGTGTTAACATTATCTTTTTAATTGTAATCAATAGATATGTCACAATATGTTTTTTACAATAAATTAAGAGAAA
>NW_012062920.1:0-315 GCF_000956235.1 Wasmannia auropunctata | reverse complement strand
GTTTGGTTGTCGAGCGTAGTCGCGTGTAAAGATTTCTTTCGCGCTATCGTGTAATCGTCGCGTTTCGCGAGTGACGTGATCTAGAGCACGTCTGGCGCCCAGTTTTCGCGTCGCCGCTCCTTGTCGGTCGCCGGAGGGACACATCCTGGAGGGCTGACACCTCCCCTCCCCGGAATCGTACGCGATTTCCTCTCTATTGTTTGATCTGTGCTCGCGCGAATTACGTCTCTCACGGGAGCACGTGACAATATATATAAATGTATGTACATCTATACACGTACGTATATGTGCATATGTGTGTGTGTGTGTGTGTGT
>NW_012062919.1:0-399 GCF_000956235.1 Wasmannia auropunctata | reverse complement strand
CGTGTGCTCTTCCGATCTCATCTCCAATTCCTTTTCCCCATCCTTCCTCCCCCCGATTTAAATCTCATAATCTTCGTTTTACTCGCATTCAGCTCCAATCTTTTCCCATCTAAATAACCTTCCAACCTCTCTATCATACTTCTCATCTCGTCCTCCTCCTCTGCCATCATCACTATATCATCCGCGTACGCCAGAAGGAAGTAATCTAATAATTAGCGCTTAAGTAATTTAAATTTCTTGAAACATAAGACCGGTACTGTCTTCTTGATGATCTTCTTAAACTCCTACCTGAAAAAAAGAATAATAATAAAATATTAATATTTATTTATAAAAAGTTTTAATTGTATTTGTACACACACACACACACACACACACACACACACACACACACACACACAC
>NW_012062918.1:0-302 GCF_000956235.1 Wasmannia auropunctata | reverse complement strand
CTTGCCAGCCCGCTCAGAGATGTGTATAAGAGCGGTTGTATGCATCAACGATATTTTGTAATACATCAATATATCGTTTATTTCTTGTGTAAGTAAAATATCTCCATATACGCTCCTTCAACGTTTTATTGAATTTCTCGACAATAGCTGCTTTCACATCCGGATTATGGGCTATTCAAAAACCAATTTTTGCGTTCTTCAAAAAAAGTTGTGTAGCTGCACCTATGAATTCTTTACCACGATCAGTCTGCAGAACAATAGGTCGTCTGCCACTACTGCGTGAAAGCATATACGCTAAAGCT
>NW_012062917.1:0-557 GCF_000956235.1 Wasmannia auropunctata | reverse complement strand
TCGGCCGTATCGCCCTTCGCGGGCCTCAGCCACAGCGCCCGCCTTCCCGGTCGCGCCCCTGGCGGCTCTGATATCCTTGCGCGCGGTCACGTGCTCTGCATGCGCGCTCCGTCACCTGCTCGCCGCGTGCCCGGTGCGTGTTCCCTTTGCTCCGGCGCCAGGTCACCCGTACTCCAACTCCCTTCCGCTGTCGATGGCCTTGAGTCCTCTCCGCTGACGCTTTGTTGGTCCGGGGAGATACCGCGATACATAGAAGAGGTTCAACGAAAATTAATACAAAGCACGCGTTTAAATTCGGGCCTCCCGGAGATCTCGGTCTTGCTCTCACGATGTCGGTCCGGCAAAAAAGGGCGCGAACCCGCGCCTTGTGACGGCGGCGGGACGCTGCTCCGCTGCAGCGGACTGCGGCGTCACAATATATATATATAAATATATATATATATATATATCAGGAGACACGGTAGTGGCTTGGTGTCAAGTGTTTAACAAGCCATGCCGGGTCTCTTAACGCGAGCCGTCGCGTTGCGAGCACCCGAGATTTTGAAATCTTAATAACG
>NW_012062916.1:10889-14155 GCF_000956235.1 Wasmannia auropunctata | reverse complement strand
TTAATATACTTTCTACCTTGCGTAGGGATCTGTCTAATCTTTTCGGTATCTATTATTTTTAGTATATTGTAGACTCATTTATTTAGTAAGACAAAGATTTAATAAATATTTCTACCGTGCGTAGGAATCTGTCTAATCTTTTCGATATCTATTATTTTTAATATATTGTAATCTCATACATTGTATAAGGCGAAAATTTATTAGATATTGAGATATCAAAATTTCACAATATATATCTTATTAATAATAATATTGAATAAATTATTTAGTTTTTTGTTATAACTTTTTAATTATTATAGTTATATTTATGCATATTCCGTCCACACATACTTCCACATATATTTTGTTAATAACTTTTTAACGAATAACGAGCGGCGGTTAAAACTACCTGAAGGTCACTTAGGATCATGACTTTAACAACATATGTAAAGGTCAAAATCATTGGAGCCTCCCCCATTTATATTTACCATTTTTATTTTTGTTACATTAAAGAGATTGATGTTAGATTGGCTGAACTAAATCTGATAAATAAAACTTGAATTTGAATGTAACCTTGTTTTAGATAAAGTGGAAGTGAGTTAAGTATGATTTAAAAAAAACACATTATTCATCAAATATCGTTCATTTATGATTATTTGAATTAAACAAGGTCAATTTTTAAAAAAAGTCAATTGTTGTTTAAAATGAATTTCTTCTGTATAATTGTTTTATATTATATCTTACTCATTCTAAGTATTTTGAATTTTCTTTCTTAATATACATTATATAACATTTTAATTTAAGAAGATTATGTAATACCCTAAATCTACATATAATATGCATTTCTTATAAAATCGTGTAAAATATATGTACGTATATTTACGTGTACAAACATAATGTACATATGCGCGCAGATGCGAAGAAGAGCCCGTATGTTATTGTACGTTCTTATATCTTTTCTGATTTTATAACGTTTATGAAATAGATAATAAGAGTTTGTTTAAATAAACAAATATTGAAGTTTAATATAAAGGAAATAATTCCTTTGTTTTTTGTTTTAACTTAAAGATTTTATTTTTATAATTCATGTTTTCTAAAACCTTTATGTTTTCAAATATTTCCTAACTAAATAGTGTGTACTTAATTTCAATATCAAATTTCAGATTTATTATTTATTAAGTTATTGGCAACATTTATATTATAAATGTTGTCAATAACTTAATCAATTTGTATTTAAAAAATAGGAAATAAAAACTGTTGTTTATATGTTTCTGTAAGTTACATTGTGATTTTTCATGTGTATATGTTTCATATTAATATATTAATGTACTTATGCATGTTTCATAATTATTAATGTACTCACCATTCAATTAAAACACCTTAAATTATTTGTCAAAAACTATAAAAATACATCCGCAGCAATAAATTATTCGACCTCTTATATGTTCTGATTTTATATTCTAAGAAACATCAAAACATTGACTGTTAGATACGGCGGATAAGTTGAAACTATTAGCATTGAACGCGCCGCACTCAAATATGCAGAACAACAGAAACGTCATAGCTAACAGAAATATCACGGTCGTTATGTAAACCGTCAGGATCGTGTAGCACTTCACGATATTTCACTGACATATTTTAGCCAATCTACTTTTATCTAAGAAGATAAATTAACCTGATTCTGATGAATTGTTGTATCCTTACGTGTAAGGCACGTCATGGATTTGTAGAGGAACGGAATATTAGTTGAAAACACCCTTTTTTTATACCTTGTTTATTTCCGCTGATGACTACATGTAGATTCGGTTACAAGGTTGTGACTTCGATTAACGTGCGTATTCAGTAGAGCAGAGATTACTCGATACGACTTTGCCGCTTTGTTGGTATAACGGTGATTAAATAAAACGTCGATCTGTTGACTTCGGTTCGTACTTTGGCCTGCTGATCGGATTGTTTCTGCGTATTGCTCTATCCAAATGCTTACCCGAGAAAAAATTTTCATGCATGATTATGTATAATTATGTATGAATGATTATATATGATTATGCATTGAATATGTCTCTGTATGATCGCATCTGATCATGCATGATTATGTATGACCATACATAATTGCATATGATTTCGTATGATTATATAAAATTTCCAGACAGCACATGGATTTTTTATTTGAGGATATAAAAAGTAAAAAATAATGATTAAATAAATATTTATGGAATAAAAACCATTATAAAATATTAAGGTATACACACTATTTTTTTGACAACATTGTATACACTGGGGTCCCGGGGACTCCATCCTTATTTATTTCTGTAACTATAATAAAAATGGACATATTTCAATTAATTTTTTTTTAATCGATAGAGAATCGACCAAGGAACAAGCTCATAATGTTTAAAAGTCGATAGAATTAAGGAGCTCCAAGATATATGGGTTCAAACCAAAAGAAAAGTTCAAAAATGCAAAAAAATATCGGTTTAGCACCTTTTTCATAAAAAATCATATCTCTTTTATTTATAGACCGATTTGAAAAATCCTTGAAAATTCTGAAAGAGCATACTTGAAATAGTAATAAAAAAAATTTGGCGATCCGATATTTTAATTTTTTAACAAAACTGCAAACAATCCCGGGGTCCCCCCACTTCAACTGTTCACTGCTCGGTTATTAAGCGACAATTGCCGCACGTCAACACGTCTTCCTACTGAAGAGATCCCAAACTTTTTTTACGTCAATATCTCAAATCCTTTCCCTTCCAATTTCATAATTCCAATTTCATTTCAATAAATTCCAAACCGAAAAAGTTTCGCTAGGATTCCGGGAATCTCACAAGTGTGATCTAGAGTTAATATATTGTTCTATGGATCAGCGTGAATAACATTAATATGCACACTGTAGTTTCGTATATCGTTTATTTATATTGTATAAATCGAAATGTTTGTGGCAATTACACTTGTGAATCGCGATTTGTCCCGCGATTCTTTGTATTAGCGACGCTTTGGGGGTGATTCCCCGGGTCTGTCTGTTGACCGGTTTGACCGCGACACACAACAACGCCTTGGGGCTGTTGCCCTGAGTTACGAATAGCTCGGCAATGTACTCTTATGCGCTCGATCTGTCGCTTAGACTCGCGAAATCTAATTTCGGCGTCCGATAATCGCCTTCGCTACCGATCGAGTAAAGGAAAATCGCCCCTTTCTCAATTGTGCTCGCTACTCGCCCCACCGTTCGAGGTCCATCCCTATCGGCGCGGTTTGTTATATGTCGCGACGCAACGACGTCGCACGTCATC
>NW_012062916.1:0-326 GCF_000956235.1 Wasmannia auropunctata | reverse complement strand
GACGTGTGCTCTTCCGATCTAAAAGGGAGCAATTTTTTATATTTATCAATATGGACGGAGCAAATCGGGAGCATTATTTTGAGCTATTGATTGTTCAGAAATTTCCATCTTGCGGGCTAACTTCACGAGGGTCATACACTTCGGATAATAAGTGCTTCAGCTGCGGTTTTCTTGAGGTCGAAGTAGTCTTCTTCTTCTTCTTGTAGAATGGCTTTCGCCCCCACCAGGGGCTATACAGCCTGAGCTGAGTGTACACGCCGTCCAACGGGAGCAAACCCGGAGGGGCGAGACAGATGCAGCAATATTGTAAAAGAGAAAGTCACTAG
>NW_012062915.1:0-329 GCF_000956235.1 Wasmannia auropunctata | reverse complement strand
GCCCGCTCAGAGATGTGTATAAGAGACAGGATTTACGCTTTCAAACGCTGTAAGTCGCATTTGTATGCGATTTTTATTTTACTACATGGAACTTTGCAAATTTAGTAAAAAAAATTTAGATTTGATGCATCTCCATTTGCATCCGTGCAGCTTTATCCGTGCAGTAAAGAATCAGTAAGTCATTTAATGAATTATGGATTTCAAAAGTAGAGACTTTAAGTTGTAAAATGCTTTTTCGATCGTTATGTTACGATAATTTTTGACAAAGTTGCTCTATCTTGAATTTTTAGAAATTATCGATATATTAAGCAGCTGTCTCTTATACACAT
>NW_012062914.1:0-330 GCF_000956235.1 Wasmannia auropunctata | reverse complement strand
TCTTCCGATCTTAATAAATAATATAGTAAACACAATTTTGAATTTTTATTTAAACATTTTTAGATAAAATTTAAAAACTTGTTTACTATATTAATGAAATATTAACCTAAATATATAATATTAACTTTATTTAGAATGTGTAATATTTTTATATAGTATGTATATTTATTGCTTTATATATATTTACGCGGTAATATAAATTTGAGTACACTTGTGAAACAAAAATAAAGCTCTTCTTTCGTAACATAAGACAAAAACAAAAAAGCTTATACATATACTCATTTTCAAAATAAAATAATCTTTCATAATGTCAAAATAAAATATTTATCT
>NW_012062913.1:12943-13558 GCF_000956235.1 Wasmannia auropunctata | reverse complement strand
TACACTGCTCAGCAGTTGCAATTATTGCTTAATTTGCAACGGCCGTAGTTTTTAGAGGATGCACGCATTGAGGTTGCCGAAGTTTTGCGTCGGCAGTCCTCAACTATTATGGGTCACCGTTGTAATGTTAGATTGCAACAGCGACCTGCTTATTGCTAATTGTAAGTGTTATATTGTAAGTAGCGCACGGAAAGACTTACAACAACTGTATAATGATTGATACTTTGATACAGTGATACTGATGTTACTATAGTGTACACGATGTTATTAATACACGATATCACGGTGCACTGATTCTAACATTCGCATAGCGACAGCATTTTATACTGCTGTTTATTGCGTTCTACCCTGTTAAAAATAGATAAAAAGCGATAAAACCGATATAATTTTTAATCGTGGTTATCAGGGGTCGGTAAAATAACTGATACAACTTATTTAAAATAACAAATATAAAATAGATTCCAGAAACTTATTTAAAATAAAATATCGCAGGGGCCAATAGAAAACTGATACAATTTATTTAAAATGAAAAACATAAAATGGATTCCAAAAACATATTTAAAATATTAAATATAAAAATAGATCAGAAGAAGCTATTTAAAATAATAAATACTA
>NW_012062913.1:0-395 GCF_000956235.1 Wasmannia auropunctata | reverse complement strand
GTGTGCTCTTCCGATCTAAAAAGGTTATCAAATGTTAAATGTTGTAACACATCATTAACTATTTTATAATAAATGTTTTTAATTTTTAATTTTGCTTCCAATTTATAAAATAAAAATTAATTTTAAAGGAATTCTATTGCCAGATACTGCTGCAGGCTGCTACCTTTATTTCTCCCAACTACCCCTTTGCCACACGATGTCGCTACAGATCTTGGCTACCAACGTGAAGTTGGCGTCAGCGGTCCATGATTATATAGTCCATGGAGGACTGGAGAGAGCATATCGGTGGTGGGGGTTTCATCTAAGACGGTTGACCAATATGGCCGCACCCGGATATTGAAGTAAAGCGGTAAATTCGAGTGGGTTTATTACTATGAAAATTTAATTAGTCTAAA
>NW_012062912.1:0-402 GCF_000956235.1 Wasmannia auropunctata | reverse complement strand
TAAATTAAAGGAATAATGAAATTAAAGAATAAAATTAAGAATGAAATTAAAAGAATAATTAATAAATTTAAATTTATTTGATTTTCAAAAAATAAAGAAATATATATCTTTAGATAAAAAAAGGCCATTCCACGTGAAGCGGAATACAGTCATCTATCTCAGAAATTTTTTAAATTTTGCTCAAAGGTAGTACTTCGAGAGATAGAATTTTGTGCCAAAGGATTTTTTCTTATTGAAAAATTTATTGAGATATAAACAATTAAAAATTAGACTACTTTATTTTTCAAAAATTCATAGCTCTGTTACTAATAATGCTAGCTAACTGCTTTTTTTCAAAATACGCGAAAAATGTTCTAGTTTACGAGAAAAAAATGAAGAAGATCGGAAGAGCACACGTCTGAA
>NW_012062911.1:0-324 GCF_000956235.1 Wasmannia auropunctata | reverse complement strand
GACTGGAGTTCAGACGTGTGCTCTTCCGATCTTAATCTTTGCCAACATATTCCTGACAAAGGCTTTCTAAATTTTGTTCCATCAACAATGTCTCTTCGAAAACATAATTTTTCACACGACAAACATACGAATTGTGGTATATCCATAATTCGTTTAGTTAATGCAGTAAAAGCTGACAAATATTTTGACATTATTTCGTCCTCATCTAAATTTATATTGTTATTTATACTACTAGGTGTATATTTGCCACGAATCGTTTCCACAACTTGTTCTAGAATTTGCACGTTTCCAAGATTTAAAGCTTCATCAGATCGGAAGAGCACA
>NW_012062910.1:0-345 GCF_000956235.1 Wasmannia auropunctata | reverse complement strand
TTTCACGGATCGAAAAATTTTTGAAAAAAAATTTTTTTTTAACAGTTCCGGCAGTTCTCTCGAGAGTTCTGGGTAGCACCTCAAGAGTTCTAACAATAGTTCTTATCACTCGTAGCCGTGAAATTAATATCAAAAAAGATATCGCGATTTTTCGTTCCACGTTTCGAAAAATTTCTAAGTTCCGAGGGCGAAAAAATTAACAGTTCCGGCAGTTCTGTCGAAAGTTCTGGGTAGCACCCCAAGAGTTCTAACAATAGTTCTTATCACTCAAAGCCGTGAAATGAATATCAAAAAAGATATCGCGATTTTTCGTTCCACGTTTCGAAAAATTTCTAAGTTCCGAGG
>NW_012062909.1:0-352 GCF_000956235.1 Wasmannia auropunctata | reverse complement strand
CAGACGTGTGCTCTTCCGATCTACTTCCGGGACAATTTCTCAATTTTTTAAATTTTATAATGGGATCCATACGAGTACTGATACACACCATCTACCTTACGGTGACTTTATACGCATCATCGACAGACTCCCCCCCTCCCTCAACGATTCTCCCAAAGCGTCGTCATTGTCGGCACAATTTCCATGAAAATCTATGACATTCGTACAGCTTCATTCCATATCAAGATTAGATTCATTCCATATGAAACTTAATTAATATTCTCTCATCAGCTAAATACTTACCGCATTTTTATTTATATATGTAAATGTTAGGAACATTATAGGAAATATGTGCAAAGATCGGAAGAGCACA
>NW_012062908.1:0-405 GCF_000956235.1 Wasmannia auropunctata | reverse complement strand
TTTATACCTATTAACTCTTTTTATTCAACTCAATGGTAATTGTTATTTAATTCTTTAAAATATTATTATATTACAAAATCGTATTACTTTACTCAACTCAAGTATTATTAGAAAAAATAAAAAAAAAATAGAACAAAATGAGAAAAAACATTTAATTAAAAAGAAAATTTATGTAAAAAATATTTGGCGCTGCCAAATGTTTTCATTCCATGTAACGTTTAAAAATTGTCAATGTCAGTGTAACTCTGTTATTACTTTATATTATCTTTACTGCCTTTTTTATTTGGTCTAGAAGCATCAAATGTTTTTTACATAAATTTTCTTTTTGATTAAATTTTTTTCTCATTTTTGTTCTATTTTTTTTTAATTGTTTGTAATAATACTTGAGTTGAGTAAAGTAATACG
>NW_012062907.1:0-301 GCF_000956235.1 Wasmannia auropunctata | reverse complement strand
GTGTGCTCTTCCGATCTGTACGTGATGTACATACACATATCCAACAATGTATTAGTAGTTTTAGAGGTTTACATTTCATTATTTACATACTTAAATGTTCGATAATAAATAACAACTTTTTCACAGTTAAGAACATGCACTAAATAATAGAGAAATCGAAACGAGTCATCTTCATATCTTAATATTACAATAATTAAACGATTGAGCTAGTGATGATGACGGTTTTTTATAACACTATTTCGAATTAAGAATATTCTATATTCTTCGGTTTACGTTGTCAATATGTGCTTGTGATGCTTAT
>NW_012062906.1:0-348 GCF_000956235.1 Wasmannia auropunctata | reverse complement strand
ATCTCAATTAAAACTTCAACCTACATTATTTTGTAAATTTACTCTTAAATCCTTTTTCATTATAATATTAAAATTATTAATCCATTAATAAATTAAATTGTAATTCATCTAACCCTAAAAACTCTACATTTTGATTTGAATTTTACTTATCATATAATATCCCAATCATCATCTTATAATTTAATCTTTTAAACAACAATATATAAAAACTTTTTAGGTCCCTCCTATCGTGGATTCTCAATTACTCAACAAATTCCTCTAATTTTACCTAAGATACCGCCAAACTATTTAAATTTCAACCCTCTTTAGGCCTACTCCCTCATTACTTTAAACTAATTACAATAATAG
>NW_012062905.1:0-407 GCF_000956235.1 Wasmannia auropunctata | reverse complement strand
GTGTGCTCTTCCGATCTAACATTAAAAAAACATTTAAAAAACATTTAAAAAATATTGTGTGCTGATTGGGACATGGCTTGACATATTGACATATGATTATAATAGAATACATATATTTTATTTATATTTTATTTATATCTATATTAGTTAAACACTTGACACCAAGCCACTACCATGTCTCCTGATATATACTGGAGATACTTAATAAATATATATGTATGTATTAAACAGAAATTTACTTTCACTGAATAGTTATTTAAATTATATTAATTAATGTTAATAACTATTTTATGATAAAATCTTATTAAATTTTTCTTTCATAACTAAAAAATATAAAATAATTATTGTTTGAATGATTTTTTTATAAAAATGTAAAAAAAATTTTGCATAAGATCGGAAGAGCACAC
>NW_012062904.1:0-319 GCF_000956235.1 Wasmannia auropunctata | reverse complement strand
AAAAATAGTCACAAAATTCATCTTTAAGATGAGCCCAGAAAGAAGTCTATATCTTTATTTTTTTGGAAGATATGAATTTTTAAACATTGGGGAAAAGAGGCTTCAACGCAGGTAACACGGCAATTTTAAGATAGGAAAATCAAATGATATAAAAAATTTTCAAAAAAAAATTTTTTTACTTTAAAAATCACATAATATAAAAAATGGTGGTAGTAAGTAGTTAAGGTGGGTAGTGGTAGTGGGTGATGGTAGTAAGTGGTGGTGGTGGGTGATGGTGGTGGGTGGTGGTGGGAGGTAGTGGTGGTGGGTGGTGGTGGTG
>NW_012062903.1:0-324 GCF_000956235.1 Wasmannia auropunctata | reverse complement strand
GTGTGCTCTTCCGATCTATTTTCATAGTCGAAGCGTCTTTTCCGAGAATCTGGTCGCGGTAGAAATGCGTAAACTTGAGGTGAAATTGTATAAACCAATTTACGTGGGTATGTCTATTCTCGATATATCTAAAACATGTTTGTATGAATTTCACCATATATGATGCCATCGTTTCGTGAAAAATGTAAAATAATGTACACCGACACGAATAGTCTTATATATCATCTCGAATGCGATGATATATATGAAATTATGAAGCGTGACATAGATAAATTCGACACGAGTGATTATGCGGTTGATAATGCGAGATCGGAAGAGCACACG
>NW_012062902.1:0-381 GCF_000956235.1 Wasmannia auropunctata | reverse complement strand
ACGTGTGCTCTTCCGATATTTGAAGATTATCGACGTCGAATGTCCAAAGAATGGATTACTCCAGCAGTTACAGGACCTTCTGAATAGACTTATTCGTTCTAGCACTATATTCAAAAGCGCAAGCTAATCAACTAGTACTACTACTACTACTACTACTACTACCACAGTAGGTAGAGAGAGGGAAATTACATTATTAAACATATTGAGAAACAAAAAATAAACAGTAAGGAATGAACCGTTCCAACAACATCACAAGAAAAAAAAATGTATCCCATTACTAACGACGACGAGAACACCAGTCGAGCTTGGAAAAACAATTCGAGTGTAGGAAAAAGAATGAGAAAAGATCCAGATAACAACCTGTCTCTTATACACATCTCT
>NW_012062901.1:0-335 GCF_000956235.1 Wasmannia auropunctata | reverse complement strand
CTTACGGCCGATAAGAAACAACCCCTAGTGCCGATTAAAAATTTCTAACAGCGCCAAAAATGATTTGTAACATTTGCGCTTTGGCACACGACAACATATTCATGCCGAGAGCTTGTGAAAAAAAAGCCGATTAGATTGATGTTTCGGAAGGCACCCTTACGGCCGATAAACTACCCGTAGTGCCACTTAAATATTTCTAACAGCGCCAAAAATGATTTGTAACATTTGCGCTTTGGCACACGACAACATATTAATGCCGAGAGCTTGTGAAAAAAAGGCCGTTAGGATTGATGTTTCGGAAGGCACCCTTACTGCCGATAAACAACCCCTAGTGC
>NW_012062900.1:0-481 GCF_000956235.1 Wasmannia auropunctata | reverse complement strand
TTTGCAGGTTGTGATGTAACAGTTACATTATTTTAATAATGAATGATGTTTTCGATATTTTAAACTCACGAGACATTGAAGCTAAAGGCTATAAACAAGCAATGTGCAATCAAAATATAGTACAAATTAAGGAATTTTATATAAAATTCGTAAGTTATATTAAGAATATAAAGTTACGCAATGGTACACCTGTTTTGAATTCTGAACGAAAAACAGGTTTTCTTGGGCTGATTATAGCTTTAAATAGTACAATTAACATATATGAGAAATATATAGATATTGACAACCCAATGATAAAATTCATTCCAATATATAAATTAGGGCAAGATCATATCGAGCTTTTCTTTGGCAAAATTCGATCACATTGTGGAAACAATGATAACCCTACTGCAAAACAATTTATTGCAGCTTATAAAAAATTGCTAGTTTATTGCGAAATTAAAGACAATGGATTAGGAAATTGTGTACCCTGTCTCTTATA
>NW_012062899.1:0-408 GCF_000956235.1 Wasmannia auropunctata | reverse complement strand
ACGGACAACTCGCGGATTCAATTCCGTCAATGAAACGGATAATTTAGTAGAGCTGATGCGAGAAATGAGTGAAATGAGAACTCAAATGAATGAGCTCATGATGAACCAACGCGAAGGGCACCGCGATCGACGCCGCGAAACATATGACCATAGCTTCGCATTAGATACATCAAGGCCTCTAGATGACACTCGTAACTATTCGGTGCGAGACCACAGTAGCTCCGCGCTGAATATTTCGAGATCACAGGATGACATCCGAAATCAACCGGGACGAACTCATAGTTTTATGAGCCTGATCGAGGCGCGAAAGCTAGTTCCGGAAATCGACGGTACCTCGCGGGATCGCGTTCACGAATTCTTGGAAGCCGCTTCCTACGCGGTGAAAAACATTCATCCGTCAGACGAAAA
>NW_012062898.1:0-368 GCF_000956235.1 Wasmannia auropunctata | reverse complement strand
GTGTATAAGAGACAGATTATGCTGCAATCATATTAATTGTTTTTATTTTTTTTCGTATCTTTCTTCACTTTAGAAACAAAAACCAAATATAATATAATAGAGACATATAATTACAATTTGTATTACTAGCACTACAGACGCGCGTTTCAGGCGCACTATTTAAAACTTCTTACTATAATTTACAATAACATTAACTTCAATACACACAACTGTCAAAATGCAAGTATTGACATAGCCGCTTAAACGAAGTAAGCGCAGCAAGACAACCAATCAGCATCGCGGAAAAGCGACAACAAATAATTTCGAGAAATGCGAGTTATCGACTTTACATGCACTTTTTTTATTAACTAGCACTACAAACGCGCGCT
>NW_012062897.1:0-645 GCF_000956235.1 Wasmannia auropunctata | reverse complement strand
TATCCCCTGTGTGCCTTGTCGACTCAGTTATTGAAAAAGATTTTTAAATCTAGGCGAAGAAAACTGATTGTGGGTTAGTGATTGCAATTTAATTATTTCATTACGGGAGTGCAAATTGATATCAATCTCTTGAAGAATTATATTATCCGAAAATGTTCGCACGAAATTTTTCCAAATCCGGAAACCATATACATCCAAAGGTTGAATGATACTCGTCGTCTTCTTTGGAATGGTTGCAAATTGTACTTCTTTATCTTGTGGAATCAACTGCTCTAGCTGGCTCGGGCAGTGTCCCGTCCACGAATCGAGTAGAAGCATGCTTTTACGGCCAGTATTCGGTAGATAGACTTCGCTGAACCAAGTCTTGAAATGTTCAGACGTTAGTTTTCCTGATTTTGAAGCTTCGATGTAAATATTAACTGGACGAAATAGGGTTTCTAGCACCCGTGGTCCAAATGTTCCCGTAGATTCTTACAAAACTATATACAGTGGTGAAAGAAGTCCGTCTGCTGAAATAATCGACATTATAGTGTAACTATGTGTTGTAGAAGATATCGATTGAACCAGTGCTTCAACTTTTTTCAGTCCTATATTTGCCAATGTTCGTCCTGTCTCTTATACACATCTCTGAGCGGGCTGGCAAGG
>NW_012062896.1:0-354 GCF_000956235.1 Wasmannia auropunctata | reverse complement strand
GCCTTGCCAGCCCGCTCAGAGATGTGTATAAGAGACAGCATGTAACTCAGCTCGCTTTAGACTAATTAAATTTTCGTAGTAATAAATTCACTCGAATTTACCGCTTTACTTCAGTATCCGGGTGCGGCCATATTGGTCAACCGTCTTAGATGAAACCCCCACCACCGATATGCTCTCTCCAGTCCTCCATGTCTGTGGCTCAAGTACTCTTCTTAGTGTTGCATCATCTTTTTTTCGCACCAAATATTGTTGCACCTAATATTGCATCATCTATTGTCGCACAAACCTTAAGTACAGGCTGTATCGCTTCTCGTGGAAGCGGAAGCCTTAGTGCTGTCTCTTATACACATCTCT
>NW_012062895.1:0-397 GCF_000956235.1 Wasmannia auropunctata | reverse complement strand
TGTGTATAAGAGACAGGCATAAAACAAAGGGTGTCAATTAATAAAAATTCTTTAATAAGTCATTTAAATAAAATTAAAATTAAAAAAACGCGAGACTAGTTTCGGCTTACTTAGCCTTTCTCAATCGCTATTATATAATATTACAAACTACACTGAATCCACGCATATGGAAATTTAGATAAATGTCGAACAAATCTTATTGTCCTCTTCTTCCAACCAAATGTAATTCCATATTAGATATTTAACGTGTCACTTCATTATACTAACGGTGCTTCCCCAGCTGATTCTATGAGGATCGAACACAATTGATACGCGTTACATAGATTCACGATAACTGAAACTGCGATTTTTAACACTTACGGTAACGGTGTATAATATTAAGAGATCGGAAGAGCAC
>NW_012062894.1:0-373 GCF_000956235.1 Wasmannia auropunctata | reverse complement strand
ATGTTTGACTGGCGAACGATATCGGAGAACGCCGCAATATCGTGAGTACTGATTTTCAACATCAATTTCACAATTAATTTATTCTGATTTAGTTGCGCTTTTTCGTGATATATGTTATTCCTATATTATTTCATGTGAGCAACGTAATAAAATTTACGTGTTAATTACTTGAGCGCGAAATAAAATGTTAAAATAACTTTTATCGCGGTCGCTTTAAGCCATAATGATCGAGGTACAAAAGACATTTTGCGAAAATATGAAAGCTCGAATTTTTGTATTCACAATGTTGACTTTACGAATTATAAATTACAATTGTATATTGTATAATATTCGTATATGTATAAATTTAAATATGTAAAATAAATGGATTGCG
>NW_012062893.1:0-467 GCF_000956235.1 Wasmannia auropunctata | reverse complement strand
GTTTATATCTCGATTAATTTTGCAATAAGAAAAAAATCCTTTGGCACAAAATTCTATCTCCCAAAGTACTACCTTTGTGCAAAATTAAAAAAATTTCTGAGAGATGACTGATCCGCTTCACGTGGAATGGCCCATATACATATATATATCAGGAGACGCAGTAGCGTCTCCCGCCAAGTATATTTTTTCGTTACATGATGGTCATACAGAGACGCTACAGTGTATCCTTTACCGGACGGATAACGTTTCTGTAGGAATAAATTATTATATCTTTTAATAATATGAATATTATCGATAAATGCCTATTTTGTGAAAAAATCTAAATATAAAATATTTTTCCAATCACAATGCTGTAATAACGATGTCCATAAGTGCATTTGATGCATAAGCGCATAAAGTGTATGCATTTTTTTGCCCGATTTTATGTCATTCAGATACGTCGTCATCGTCGTTGTCGTCGTCATCGT
>NW_012062892.1:0-373 GCF_000956235.1 Wasmannia auropunctata | reverse complement strand
AAATTTTTAGAAAAACATAGTAAAACATATCCCAGAGAACATTCTGACGTCTTAAAGACATCCAAAAGACGCCCTAAAATTTTTAAGACGTCTTTTTGGACGTCTGAAAATTATCAGAAAGACGTCTTTTAGACGTCTTTTAAATGTCTTATGACCCGTTTTCTGATATTATTGAGACGTTTTATAGACGTCTTATTTTTCGACAGATGTTTTTGAGACGTCTCTAAGTGTCAACGACATCAGAAAACGGGACATAAGACGATTATAAGATGTTTTAATGACATCATAAAACGGGGCATAAGACGTCTAAAAGACGTCTATAAGACTATATTATTCTAACAATAAAAAATTTTTTTTATTTTATAATTACTAC
>NW_012062891.1:0-306 GCF_000956235.1 Wasmannia auropunctata | reverse complement strand
GTGTGCTCTTCCGATCTATTTTCAAGAACGTACAGCTTTTTTATTAGGCATCCAAGCGTAATTTTATGAACTCAACATTGTTTGCACATGTAATTAGTAGTTCCGGCTGGTATCATTTTGTACCAACAAACTGTCAAATTGTTATACAAAGCAAATATTGGCACATGTGACAGCTCTACACGCCATGTTGGACTAAGAACAGGTACGGAGATCTAAATTTCATAAATTTTTTGCGTTCTCAGCATAACCTCTACCAGCCGGAACTACAATGATGCCTATACTTTAATCTGTCTCTTATACACATCT
>NW_012062890.1:0-344 GCF_000956235.1 Wasmannia auropunctata | reverse complement strand
ATGTGTATAAGAGACAGACGCCACTTAGGTTTTTTTATAATTTAACAACAGTTTTTTTTCAAAGTCATATTATAAATATATTTAAGATGATACAAAGGTCTCATTTTTTTTAATCTGATTTTTTTCAAGGTAAAAGCGTTAAAAAATATACTTGACGGTTTTTTTACATTTTTAATGTCTATTTTCCACGGATTCGTGATATAGAATCGGATATAAAGCACTTTAAACGGATTAGTATCAGGTGATAGGAATCTATATCAATCCAAACTTCGACGATTGCTCGTACAAAAAAAGCAATTGGTCGATCCAAAATTTACTGATTGATATATGAATATATCATGTCA
>NW_012062889.1:0-717 GCF_000956235.1 Wasmannia auropunctata | reverse complement strand
TCATTTTACAGCTTGAAATCTCTACTTTTCAAATCGGTACTTTAGAAAATGATCCTACTGATTTTTCATGGAATTACACGGATAGAAAAGGAAACCCGACGAATCTCAAAATTTTTTACGAACTTTGACAAGTTCCATGGCGCGAATTAAAAATTGCATGCCAATGCAGTTTACAGCTTTCGAAAGAGTGAATCATTACCTTTAATTTGCTTTTTTGTTGAGCGTTGTACGATTTTTTTTCACCGAGTTATTCAACATTAAAGCAAAAATAGTCCTTTTTGCTTCAATTTGGAAAGTAGAGATTTCAAGCTGTAAAATGCTTTTTTGATCATCTCGATATGATCATTTTTGATGAAGTAATACTCTTGAATTTTGCCTATTTTTGGATGGTAGAGTAAGGTGATCTTTAATTTTTGACATATGTCTTCTGTAATTTTAAAATAGACAAGCTTCAAATGAGTGTAACTTCGTCAAAAATGATCATATCGAGATGTTCGAAATAGCATTTTACAGCTTGAAATCTCTACTTTTCAGATCAACACTTTAGAAAACGATTTTATTGATTTTTTATGAAATTACGTAAGTCCAAATGAAAATGCATCAAATCTCCAAAAATGTGTACTAAATTTAAAAGGTTTCATGGCATAAACTAAAAATTGTACACAAATGCAGTTTACTGCATTCGAAAAAATGAATCTTTACCTTTAATTTGCTTGT
>NW_012062888.1:0-347 GCF_000956235.1 Wasmannia auropunctata | reverse complement strand
CGAGCGTACGAATTACCACAAATTGCA
Source organism: Wasmannia auropunctata (assembly GCF_000956235.1). NCBI lineage: Eukaryota > Metazoa > Arthropoda > Insecta > Hymenoptera > Formicidae > Wasmannia > Wasmannia auropunctata. The sequence continues at coordinate 320 of NW_012062888.1, read as the reverse complement.
TTCTAATAAACAACTTTTTTTCTATGCTTCCAATCGTAGCTCAAAACGTCTTGTATTATTCATGCAAGTAATCCGATGCGCGCTAGGTACTTTTTTGTACACTCGCTCACTAAAAGGTTGCGACACTTTTTTTTATAGGTTTCTAATTTATATTTAATATACGTAATATATATATAATATACGTAATACTTTATAGATAACTAATATTTTGCAAATGCAAACCACGATGTATGTACTATCTTTAGTCTAAAGGCAGTATAACACCAATCGTGGTCCGCATTTGCAAAATATTAATGCGTTTTGAAACAGATCGGAAGAGC
>NW_012062887.1:0-439 GCF_000956235.1 Wasmannia auropunctata | reverse complement strand
CGTGTGCTCTTCCGATCTATTTTTGCCTTACTAAATAGATGAATCTACAATATACTAAAAATAATAGACATCGAAAATATTAGACAGACCCCTACGCAAGGTAGAAAGTATATTAAGTTGAATATTTATTAAATCTTTGCCTTACTAAACAAGTAGAAGCATTAAAGCACGTATTTTCTGTTTCTGCAATAGATATTAGCTAAATAATAGGCGGGGGGAGGGGCTTCGCCCCTCCCTCGTGCACGCCCCCCTCCCCGCCTGCGCCCATCCTTTTTTTTAATAATTTAATAGTATTTTAATAATATTTGTTAATATTTATTTTAATAATATTAATAATAATTTAATAATATTTGTTACTTTTTTGTTAATAACTTTTTAACGAATAACGAGCGACGGCTAAAACCTCTTGATAGTCACTCAGAGATCGGAAGAGCACACG
>NW_012062886.1:0-366 GCF_000956235.1 Wasmannia auropunctata | reverse complement strand
ATATTGCTGCAACATTATTAAAATAATGTTGCAAATCTATATTTTAACAATGTTTCTGAAGCATTGCATTGCAATATGCAATGATGCAACTTTGCTGCAATATTACTGCAAGCTTCTGTGCTGTATGGGGTATTGTGATATAAGCTTATTTGTTTTATAAAATAATTATCCATATATGTTTCTAGCTTTTCTTTGTAAAACTATTGTTTAATTCAAGAAAAATGATAATAATAAAAAAAACAAAAAATAATTAAAAAAATAATTTTTACATTGTTTTTTTTACAAAAAAAAACAATTAAGTTTGAAGAACTGAAAAAAAATTGCTCATATATAATTATATATAAGTGATTAGATCGGAAGAGCACA
>NW_012062885.1:0-484 GCF_000956235.1 Wasmannia auropunctata | reverse complement strand
TCAAGAGTTAAATACTCACCTTATAAGTTTTGCTAAAATATAGCCGACGGGTTACCTGAAAATAAGAAATTAATGTTAGTTAGTCACAAATAGTGCATTATAAGATGATATAAGTTTGATTCGATTCATTTTACCACTTTTAGTTCAGTGAGGGATACATTGATTAAGCAGTAGATAAGTTTCTACCACATTTCACGCGAAGACGGATAGTCCGTATCATTTTCAGTGGTTTCTACCACAATTTGTCACAATATATTGCATTGACATTAATTTTAGTTTATTTAACAAGAATGTGCCACATTTAGTCACAATTCCGCGTGTTAAGATACATTGTAAAAGTTTCTCTCACAATCCGCCACAATTCATCACCCAGGAGGCCGTGACGGCGCTCCGGGGATAATACGCGGACTCTCGGAGGATAATCACCACATTTCGATGGTAACTCCGAGTCGGTATCATGAAGCCACTCGGGAGGTAACTAAGG
>NW_012062884.1:0-342 GCF_000956235.1 Wasmannia auropunctata | reverse complement strand
TTTTAGAGATAACTAATTTCATATTCATCTGTAATATAAGAATTTCAATAAATAACAGAAAAATAATTTTTTTTTACTTTATTATTCAAATTTTTGCATCTTTCTTAATTATTTACTCTATGATTACTAATACTTTAATTATAAAAAACGAATTTATTAAATTTTCAATTATTGTCTCCTTAATATTAAAATTAAGCCTCCCTCCTTTTCATTTCTGATCTCCTCTAATTGCTAAATTTCTTCCATGAAATTTATTACTAATTATACTAACCATTCAAAAAATTATTCCTTTCTACATACTTTCTAACTTTTCAATTTATCCTATAATAATTAATATTATTA
>NW_012062883.1:0-404 GCF_000956235.1 Wasmannia auropunctata | reverse complement strand
TTTAATATACATTCTACCTTGCGTAGGGGTCTGTCTAATCTTTTCGATATCTAATATTTTTGGTATATTGTAGACTCATTTATTTAGTAAGGCAAAGATTTAATAAATATTTTTACCTTGCGTAGAGGTCTGTCTAATCTTTTCGATATTTATTGTATTTTGCGAACCAAGATCCATAGTTGTGCTGTTTCATATAGATTTCTAACTTGATAGTATATATATAAGATCAAGGCCATTGAAAATGATCCCTTGATCGAAATATTTATCTGTCATATATTTTTATCATTTTATTTTAAAAAATGGCTTTTCCATAGGAGTCGCTGAAAATTCTTTTAAGGGGATCCTAAACCCGAGATCAAACTCCAAAAATTCGCTGTTTAATTTATCGACGATTTGTGAGTATG
>NW_012062882.1:0-310 GCF_000956235.1 Wasmannia auropunctata | reverse complement strand
GCTCTTCCGATCTTGGCAGATTTATGGAAGGATATATCAGAAGCTCTCGATGGTAAGTATTTAGCATAAACCCGAATAATAAGTCAGAAGGGTTATTAAATGTGTAGAAAATAAATTTTATTCAATGTTTTAGGTGTTTTGAGTCCGGAAGAAGCTAAAAAACGATGTTCCTCATTTATTGGTTCACGCACAACATATTGTTTTTTTAAATCAATTCCAACTATTGATAATAATTCTTCAAATTGAGTCATGGTCAGTCTTGTATAATTTTGAAATCTTAAATCTTCCAATCTAGATCGGAAGAGCACAC
>NW_012062881.1:0-324 GCF_000956235.1 Wasmannia auropunctata | reverse complement strand
TTCTTAATTATTTACTCTATGATTACAAATACTTTAATTATAAAAAACGAATTTATTAAATTTTCAATTATTGTCTCCTTAATATTAAAATTAAGCATCCCTCCTTTTCATTTCTGATCTCCTCTAAGTGCTAAATTTCTTCCATGAAATTTATTACTAATTATACTAACCATTCAAAAAAGTATTCCTTTCTACATACTTTCTAACTTTTCAATTTATCCTATAATAATTAATATTATTATTATTTTATCTTCAATCATCCCGCCTTTTATAATGTTTAATTTAATTAATATAAAAATAATTATAACTTACTCTTCTATCCAT
>NW_012062880.1:0-386 GCF_000956235.1 Wasmannia auropunctata | reverse complement strand
TTATTCATGTATGAGTCAAGTAATATGAAGAATAATAAATTCCTCGTCCAATATGAAGATATATGCAGATAAAAAAAAATGTAGCTCCATTAATGTGAATATTATGAATTAATCATCCGTTATTTACATCTTGGCTAATGTGTATAATTCTTAAGAAGGCTAATCTAATGTATGCACAATAATGCATAGATAATATAAATCCTCTGATTAATTGAATAAAAAGAAATAGGCCTAATAATGAGCCGTAGTTTCATCAGTAAGAAATATTAGAGGGGGTTTGGAGTTTTAATAAAGAATGTTTAATTATGTCAATAATTTTGTTCATAGAAGTAAGAGGGGGCAGTAAGTTTGGGGAAAATTATGGTAAGCAATTATTATTTTAATTT
>NW_012062879.1:0-340 GCF_000956235.1 Wasmannia auropunctata | reverse complement strand
ACGTGTGCTCTTCCGATCTGTAATCACAAAAATTAAAAACGAAAATATTTTTCACACAATTTTGTTTTACACAAAAAATACGTTTTAATAATTATTAATATTTATTTTAATATTTATTTTTATTTTTAAAAAAGCCGATTTTACCATAATCTTTTGTAGTCTATCCATGTACTATATCTTTTGTAGTCTATTTTTGATTGACAAATTGGCTTTATGCATGCTATAAAGTCAAGCAGTATGACGTGAGATTCGAGAAATTAAGAGAAACATTAAATATTTCAAGATTTTTAAGAGTTTGTTGATTAATTAAAAGATCGGAAGAGCACACGTCTGAACTCCA
>NW_012062878.1:0-392 GCF_000956235.1 Wasmannia auropunctata | reverse complement strand
GTTCAGACGTGTGCTCTTCCGATCTTAATATTTTTATATCATATTATATTGTAAACTATATATTTTATAATTATTATAGTATAATATTAAATTAATTATATGATGAGTTAACGCACACAGCGCAAGTAGCAAGCTAACTTTATTTGTCATTAGTTTTCTAGCAAAAAAGAATCGGCAGAGGTGAATTTCTAATTTTAATTTAATTAATTTTTAAATTGTATAAAATCTCAAATTGAAAATATATGTGGAAAATTTTTCAAGTATGTTCGCGATCTCTAATTACGGTTAAGTAATTTATATATTGAAACTTTTTATTGTATACTTTGATATCAAAATACATTACATAAAAAAATTATACATAAATGTATAGAAACGTAAAAAAAAAATACGTC
>NW_012062877.1:0-330 GCF_000956235.1 Wasmannia auropunctata | reverse complement strand
TGTGTATAAGAGACAGCCTCTTGACCGACCTCGTATCTCTCACGGTTTAGTCTGTGTACTTTTTTAAAAAATGTCAAAATTTGGTTTTTGTTATTTTGGATAGGTGTCAATTTTCCCTTATACATCTCGACAAGAGGAGCAAGAAAGGTCCTTTGCACCAACCTCCTATCTCGCACCGGTTAGCCTGTGGACTTTTTGAAAACTTTTAAAAAACTCTATTTTGAATTTTGGATGGGTGGCAATTTTTCCTCATAGTACTCGACAAGAGGAACAAGAAAGGTCCTTTGCACCAACCTCCTATCTCGCACCGTTTAGCCTGTGGACTTTTTT
>NW_012062876.1:0-375 GCF_000956235.1 Wasmannia auropunctata | reverse complement strand
GATTACCTCCGCGCGGTTACCGGATCACTCACGATGTTTCAACACTTTGATTCTCGTGAGAATTCCGACTCTCTTGGTGTCCTTGATTCCCTCGTGGGGTTTCTTTGGGCCTGGGGTCAGGGTCTGGCTCTTCTCCGATTATTCACGGTGTCTGAACACTGTGACTCGCGGGAATTCCGACTCTCTTGGTGTCCTTGATTCCCTCGCGGGGTTTCTTTGGGCCCGGGGTCAGGGTCGAGCTCTCCGGATTACCTCCGCGCGGTTACCGGATCACTCACGATGTTTCAACACTTTGATTCTCGTGAGAATTCCGACTCTCTTGGTGTCCTTGATTCCCTCGCGGAGATCGGAAGAGCACACGTCTGAACTCCAGTC
>NW_012062875.1:0-563 GCF_000956235.1 Wasmannia auropunctata | reverse complement strand
TCTTCCGATCTATGTAATATTTTACAAAGCTGTATCTTGATGCATTAGGTGCAATAGTGAATTAAAATGGCGCTTTGATCATTTGATTGGTGCTTTGTCATGTGATTTAGACAGCCAATCAGACCATACCCTTCAATGTCGCATCTCTGTTTTCTAGAACTCTATGAACTACCAACTAGATAGACCAATGAGAAGCACGCTTTCCGTCTAACGCGTGCTTCTCATTGGTCTCTCTAGTTGGTAGTTCAATGTCCACTTTCCAGAGGCGCTGAAACCAGCTCATCGCCGGTCCCAGCTAAATTGCGGGCATGGCCGCTCTCAGGATCCTCTCTGACGTAACGACGCTATCTGGTGAGTCAAGTTATTCTACATGGGTAGTATACTAAATGTTACTCGTGGGGTACTCTTTTTTTGAGTGCACGAATAGACCGAATACATGCACTTAGAGGCTGCGTTTTCATTGCTTTTCAGTACAGTATTAGCCGCCATATTGTTTTACTGGACAAGCGTTCCCTTTTTTTACCAGTAAATAGTTTCAGTAAAAACATAACCTTCAAATTATA
>NW_012062874.1:0-397 GCF_000956235.1 Wasmannia auropunctata | reverse complement strand
TGTTTACCCCCACAACCCAACATTTTTTTTAATTTTTCAAAAATTTTTTTTTACCAAATTAAATAGTATTTTAAGAGAAATTCAACCATGTGTGATAAAGTTATTTTCCGAAGTATCATTTTCGAGAAATAATTATAAACACCTCTGTACACGCATCATCCGTACTCGTTTATGCGCTAATTTACCTACATGAACTTGGCACCCGACTTTTACTAAAATAAGTTTACAATAAAAAAAGGTTATTATTTTGTTTTTAGTTATTTGTAGTAGTAGTATAATTTCGTTTGTAAATTTATAAAAAGAATTTTGAAAAAATGACTATCACCCGACTTTGAGTTATAGAAAAATCAATAATATATCTTGATTTAAAATCTAGTTTAGATCGGAAGAGCACACG
>NW_012062873.1:0-387 GCF_000956235.1 Wasmannia auropunctata | reverse complement strand
GACGTGTGCTCTTCCGATCTAGTGTAATGGCAAAAAGCAGGACCGCTCAATTTAATTAGTTTTCTGTTAATTTGACATATTTGTTCATTTATTTGAGAGATTTCTATAGTCTATCTGTAGTACTCTTTAAAAATTAACATAAGAATATCTTTAAGAAAATGGAAAATTCCTGCATATAAAGTATCGTGTCCTGCGAAGGATTGTCACATACGAGATCCGATTTCCTTAGTGTAATGGCAAAAAGCAGGACCGCTCAATTTAATTAGTTTTCTGTTAATTTGACATATTTGTTCATTTATTTAAGAGATTTCTATAGTCTATCTGTAGCACTCTTTAAAAATTAACATATGAATATCTTTAAGAAAATGGGAAATTCCTGCATATAAA
>NW_012062872.1:0-446 GCF_000956235.1 Wasmannia auropunctata | reverse complement strand
GTGTGCTCTTCCGATCTAATTAATTTAATTGTTTTAAAATACATAAAATGTATTTTAAGAATTTATACTTATTCTATTAATATAAATGTAAAATGATGTTGAATTTGCGATTGACTTTTCTACAATTAAATTGGACACAAATTAAGAATAAGATCAATAAATGTTAATAGAGATTTCATCGAACCTTATTTGCAGTATTCGTTCGGCACCGTGCCGTTTAGCGGTACCCGTCGCGCGCCGGCCGATCGTCGATTTAATGCGCCACACCTGACGGTGCGCTCTTAATGCCTTATGGTTGGACAGCTCACTCTTCAAAAACCATTGACACCTCAACATTTTGCTATTAACATTTTCAACTCAGTTTTTCATGAGAAATATGTAGATGCCGGCTCCTCCGGGTGACCTGGATCACCCTGTATATATATATAGTAAAATTAATTATTACT
>NW_012062871.1:0-351 GCF_000956235.1 Wasmannia auropunctata | reverse complement strand
TAACTCCGCGAAAAATCATCGTAAAATGATGATCTTTTTTTCAAATGAAAGCTTGAAATCTCTACTTTAGGATACTGTGAGTCGATTTTTAATTTAATGCACCCCTGTTGCTGTAAACTCTTAAATCTGAGAGTATGTTTGCCACACTGAAAATTGCAAAGTTTGAACGAGTGCACGGACTTGCTAAAATTTTTCCCGGGGATGCGGTTTCCAGCGTCATAAAGTTGGAATCTTTTTCTTTAATTTGAAAAAAAAACAAGTCGCTACGATTTTTTTTCACAAAGTTACAGCATTTTGAAGTAACCCTTGTATTTTTATGCCATAATTTTTTTGAGCAGTGTATATACACTG
>NW_012062870.1:0-364 GCF_000956235.1 Wasmannia auropunctata | reverse complement strand
TGGAGTTCAGACGTGTGCTCTTCCGATCTATGAAAATGGACAAGTTACTAACATTTTACCAATAAAACGAAAACACAAAAAGAAAAGAATAGAGTGGGAATGTGGATTTCAATGTAAAGGAAATGAATTATCTATAATTAATCGATTCAAAGAATTTCTCATTACAGTATCTAATTGTTCGACAGTAAGGAATATTCCAAAGTTTATTAAATTAATAGGAATATGTACTCTAAAACAATTAAATAAGCGAGGACATTCACAAGCGTGCTATATAAATTATAAATTATGTAAGTCCAAATTGTTAGCATTACATTTTTTGTCACCACATTATCCTACAGTAAGAAATAAGATCGGAAGAGCACAC
>NW_012062869.1:0-486 GCF_000956235.1 Wasmannia auropunctata | reverse complement strand
TTTCGTAGAAACCAATGAAACTATCAATTTTTATTTAAAGTCAGTTTTTAAAGAAATTGTTTATACAAATTGCTTGTAAACAATTTATTTTGATAATTGCTTAATGTTGGCATGTATTTTATAAGTCTTACGTTTTTTTCTCTTACAATTCGATATAATTCCTTTAAACCTCTCATCCCTCTCCTCTTTATAACATAAGAAACTCTTGTAAGTAACAAGAAAATGAAAAATAACGATTGTGAATAAAATTAATTACTTACATTAAATTATTTATGTATTCGTTAATTTCGTATTTAAAATTATATTGAATTGTAAGGGAAAAAAAACGTAAGACTTATAAGATACATGCCAACATTAAGCAATTATCAAAATAAATTGTTTACAAGCAATTTGTATAAACGATTTCTTTAAAAATTGACGTTAAATAAAAATTGATAGTTCCATCGATTTCTACGAAAAAAAATACGTAAGAATCATGAGATCGGA
>NW_012062868.1:0-308 GCF_000956235.1 Wasmannia auropunctata | reverse complement strand
CAGAGATGTGTATAAGAGACAGGTTTCGAGGGGGACATAACACGATAACCTTGAATTGCCCTTTTATGGTGTTTTTCAAGGTCATTTAAAGATCCACTTAATTTATTTTCGACATTTATATACACTTCTCAACAAAATTAAAGCATCACTTACTCTATTCTCCAAAAATAGGCAAAATTCAAAAGAGTGTAACTTCATCAAACATGATCGTATTGAGACGTTCAAAAAAGCATTTTACAGCTTGAAATCTCTACTTTCCAAATCGATACTTTAGAAAACGATCCTACTGATCTTTCATGGAATTACAC
>NW_012062867.1:0-404 GCF_000956235.1 Wasmannia auropunctata | reverse complement strand
AGACGTGTGCTCTTCCGATCTAGGAGTCAAGCAAGGTCTTTGTGCTAATCCGCGTTATATTCATGTAAAAAATTACATTAATGCCACCAGATGATCGTTTCGGCTTTACATCAAGTCCTCGTCAGTGGTCTTTTATAAAATATTACATATGTATCGCTTCATCTTCGTGTGTTACACACATAATTGTCCGATTTACTCATTACATTTTTAAACATTTTGTTAAGAATAGACATTAATATTAACATATAGATGCAATTAATTCTGTATTATGTTGGATGATTTATAATTACGTAATGCAATTGAACAATTAAGAAAATTTAATTTTGAGCAATTTTCAATAAATATTTTAAATAAACTATTCTATTTAAATAAACTATTCAAATATTGAGCCGTAGATCGGAAGA
>NW_012062866.1:0-600 GCF_000956235.1 Wasmannia auropunctata | reverse complement strand
GTGTGCTCTTCCGATCTATTTTCTAGTTTACGCAAAACAAATTACACGTATAATTAATAAATGTTAAAAACTAGAGCTCATCGACGAAAGATTTTAAAAATTATATTAGAATTTTTTGAAAGTTGGAATGTTAATATGACCGCTAATGAATGTATTGAGCATATTGATTTATGTAAGATTATTATACGTGTTATTGCTGTAAGGACTATTATTTGGTGGTGTGAAAAAAAAAATGCAATTTTAAATTCTGATATACATACAGATACATTACATCATAATCAACTTAAAGATATTTTAAAGATATAATTAAGAAAATTAAACAAATGCGCGAATGTTACAAAAATGATAAGATTAAACGAAAACAAATATTAAAAAAATATAAAGATATGATTAGAAAACGAAAGTAATAATAATTGTAAATTCATGATTAAGTTACTTTATTTTTTATATGTTTAATACTTTCATTATTTTTTATATGTTTAATACTTTATTTTTTACGTGTTCTGTCAGTTTAATATATTACATATTAGTAACATTAAGTAAATGATTGTAAGTATGTATGTATGTATGTAAGTATGAGTGAGATCGGAAGAGCACACG
>NW_012062865.1:0-312 GCF_000956235.1 Wasmannia auropunctata | reverse complement strand
CGTGTGCTCTTCCGATCTATAAGACTTTAATTTTAATTTAGTCGTGTTTGTTTGTAAGTTTGTTAAACATAAAAATAAAGCTTGTTCTTTTATTACTTTAGCATGTTTACTGTATTATATCTGTTTGTATTGTATCGTATATACACATACAAACAATATATACAGTTTTATATAACATATAGTTTTCGTGATACATATATAAGATCCATAAGAGAAACGCAACTAATATAATAAAATTGATATGACGAAACAAAGAAAAATAGATATAGAGAATTTATCAAAAGTCTTATGAAATTATGTTGAGATCGGAAG
>NW_012062864.1:0-301 GCF_000956235.1 Wasmannia auropunctata | reverse complement strand
GACGTGTGCTCTTCCGATCTGCAGAAATCGTTGCGTTAAAGATTCAAGTAGAGATGTATTCTATAACTTAAATTACATCTTCTTACATAAGTCGTATGTTTCGGTCCACTTCAGACCTTCTTCAGCGATTAATACATAATGGTAGAACTCTATGTATTAATCGCTGAAGAAGGTCTGAAGTGGACCGAAACGTACGACTTATGTAAGAAGATGTAATTTAAGTTATAGAATACATCTCTACTTGAATCTTTAACGCAACGATTTCTGCGTATTGAGATCGGAAGAGCACACGTCTGAACTC
>NW_012062863.1:0-382 GCF_000956235.1 Wasmannia auropunctata | reverse complement strand
GGAGTTCAGACGTGTGCTCTTCCGATCTAGGACATTGAATTTCCAATGACTTTAAGTCAAATAAAAAAGTTTGAGAATCTCAACGCAATTTCCATCAACGTATATACCATCGAGAACAAGGAACAAATATCGATCCTACCGATTCGCCTCGCTGACATGAAGAAGAAGCATATCAACCTCCTACACGTGGAGAAAGATGGTGTGGGACATGGATTAAAAATTTGTCCCGCCTCGTGAGCTCGCAACTGAGCAAAAAGAAGAATAAAAAATACATTTGCGATAGGTATGTATAATAAAAATTAAAAAAATTTTTAAATAAAAATGTAAATGAAATAAATTGATTTTTTTCTAGATGTCTACATCTGTCTCTTATACACATCTC
>NW_012062862.1:0-307 GCF_000956235.1 Wasmannia auropunctata | reverse complement strand
ATGTGTATAAGAGACAGTTATGGATGTCGAAAGTAGAGACTTTAAGCTTTAAAATGCTTTTTTGATCATTCCGATACGATCATTTTTGACGAAGTTACACTCTCTTGAAATTTGCCTATTTTTAGTGATCGGAATGGGTGATGCTTTAATTTTGCTGTCGAGTGTATAAACCTAAAAATAGAAATTGTAGTACAACATTATTACACTGTGATTAATCCCTCACAATCTGAGACGACTGGAATAGATAATCTTGGCGATGGTAGGCGTTTGTCAGAGAAATCAGCGATTAATCAGTGTCGCGAAAGAT
>NW_012062861.1:0-393 GCF_000956235.1 Wasmannia auropunctata | reverse complement strand
GTGTGCTCTTCCGATCTCGTAGATTTTTATAATATGCATGTTTCGACTAATTCGAAGGAGACGGTCCAAACTAGTTAAACTAATTTTTCATGAGCAAATTTCCTGAATCTTTAGATAGCATTTTGATAAACAATACTTTCAGCATTTGAATACTATAAATTTTTAGAAAAGAACAAAACTTTTATATAATATAAGAAAAAAACCTTAATAGTACTACACTATATAATATTCTTTTTGTTTTAAATTGCTCTTATACACACAATAGTGTCTGATTAAATAAATCTTTCATTCTGTGTTGTTTTTAACTCGCTTTTGTTTCAGCTTGCCTCAGAATATTAATTTATTTAGACGCTTTTTATTAACACTAACATTATAGATCGGAAGAGCACACGT
>NW_012062860.1:0-330 GCF_000956235.1 Wasmannia auropunctata | reverse complement strand
CGTGTGCTCTTCCGATCTTATTTTTTCCGTTAGATCTCGAAAATTATTCAAGAAATCAAAAAATGTTTTATACAAAAGTTTTACAATAAAATTATTTCTATTCATTTACGTTAATAGAAATTTTTAAAAATGATTATTTTCCATATTTTTTAAAATATTATTCTAAACAAATATTATTAACGTAGATAAAAAGAGATAATTTTACTGTAAAACTTTTGTATGCAACATTTTTTGATATCTTGAATAGTTTTTGAGATATAACAAAAAAAAGAAAAAATTAATTTACATATAAAGGGTGATTTCATACCTTTAAACCGCTGTCTCTTATAC
>NW_012062859.1:0-363 GCF_000956235.1 Wasmannia auropunctata | reverse complement strand
AGCATTTTACAGCTTGAAATCTCTACTTTTCCAAATTGAAGCAAAAAGGACCATTTTTGCTTTAATGTTGAATAACTCGGTGAAAAAAAATCGTACAACGCTCAACAAAAAAGCAAATTAAAGGTAAAGATTCACTCTTTCAAAAGCTGTAAACTGCATTTGCATGCGATTTTTAATTCGCGCCATGGAACTTGTCAAAGTTCGTAAAAAATTTTGAGATTCAACGGATCTTCTTTTCTATCCGTGTAATTCCATGAAAAATCAGTAGGATCGTTTTCTAAAGTACCGATTTGAAAAGTAGAGATTTCAAGCTGTAAAATGCTTTTTTGAACATCTCGATACGATCATTTTTGACGAAGTTAC
>NW_012062858.1:0-515 GCF_000956235.1 Wasmannia auropunctata | reverse complement strand
CCCCTTCTACCGCAACGCTGGAGGAGCTCGTCGAGGAATAAATATAATGATAATAGTAACGTAAGCACCCGTATAAATAAGTAACGGTTAAGTACAGAAATGTTACACAAATGATTACCAAAATGTTTGATAATATCTTATATTCACTCTCTTGCTTGCGCTCCCCTTTTTATTTTCAATGTCAATCATAAGTAATAATTTCCGTATTTATTCTCTGATATGTTACACACCCAAACTTCAAAGTAAATTTAGTTAAAAATCCGTTAATTAATCGTTATAATTTCGACCCAAATTCTTGTCTCTTTCACAAAATTAATTGTAATCTACAATTGTAATCTAAAATCTTCGAAACTCAATTGTAATCTCATTTCTAATTAAAAAAATGTTAATATTAACTCTAATTTCCAATTACTACGCGAAAATTGTAACCACGTCTAGCAATAAATTTAATTATAGCAATTAAACGCTTAACCTCTCTATAATTCATTAAACGACCAGATCGGAAGAGCACACGT
>NW_012062857.1:0-315 GCF_000956235.1 Wasmannia auropunctata | reverse complement strand
AATCAATTTCTAAGTAGGCTCAATGGATAGTAGGGGGAGATGGGGATCCTTCGTACACGGGGCACATACATTCGGTAATTCGGGAAGAATCGCGCAGATTCGGAACACGTCTATACATATTTAGTTAGTCTTATTGCGCGGCTACATGCCAGCAAAATTTTATATTAGTCAGACTACGCAAACTGACAGAGCAGGATATTATGTGTTTTAGCGCTGTCTGAGTAAATTTTCCAAAGTATTTGACAAATAATTTAAAATATCTTTGATTAAGATTATAAACAAGAACAATATTTTTCTAGTAAATAGATCGGAAGA
>NW_012062856.1:0-415 GCF_000956235.1 Wasmannia auropunctata | reverse complement strand
ATTCGCAAATTATCATGATTACCGTATAATATTAATCATTATTGTAATTTGTAATTGTAGAGAGCGTTAGAATTAAAATCTGGTGATGCAGTGTTTCTTTATATGCGTGTATGCTTAAAAAGAGACAAAATATTTACAATTTTAATTGCTCGATTCGCTACTCTGCTAAAAGATTATTTTTAGTAAAATTCTTAAAGTAGTAGAATGTATAATGTGCTTTACTCATCTCTACATCTTTATGTATCTTATAGGATTAATATCGTACAATAATCATGACAATTTGCGATATCATTTTCATATTTTTTACAAAATATATCTCAATATTTGAATTGCAAATTAATATCCATATTATTTATCAAATATCTTACCTCCATATGTCTTTTTATATTTGTATATATGTGCTACATAAATGATA
>NW_012062855.1:0-324 GCF_000956235.1 Wasmannia auropunctata | reverse complement strand
GAGATGTGTATAAGAGACAGGTTAAAATCCGCACGTTCAAAATAGGCGACCTCGTACTGTTACATGACGAGACGTTAAGACGTGGACGTTCTAAAAAATTAAAGCCACCCGGGGTGGGCCCGTATCGCGTCGTAGAAAAAATATCCGATGTATACTATAATATACGAGTTAAAGCGCCAAACTAACCGTGGTACACGCGAACAGATTAAAATTATTCAGAGAAACTTAATTAAATCAAAAAAATATTGTAACGCGCGACGTGTAAATTGCGCCATAAACTAGATCTAAGGGATAGGAACAAATAGGTCGCACACATAAAGTAAC
>NW_012062854.1:0-574 GCF_000956235.1 Wasmannia auropunctata | reverse complement strand
GCATATTAAATAAATATTTAAGAAACCTTAGAAGCCTATAAAAAAAAGTGTCGCAACCGATCTGTCTACGACTGTAAACACACACACACACACACACACACACATATATATATATACATATAAATAATTTAACACAAAAGTATTAATTCCTTGAGGCTAAAAACTGAGTACAATTTAAAATTAATTTTTTCCTTTTTTCCAGTCATCAAATATGAAATTGTAATCTATAAATCCCTACATAAACATTATATATATTATTACGTAATTAGCAGTTGTTTTCAATTAAAAAAAAAAGAAATTTAATGTTGCGGTATTGATAATATCATATAATTAGGAACATTTTAATACTTAAAATATTAAATTATTCTTAGTCTTTATCTATATCTTTTGTCTTTCCTGCCTAGTTGTATTATTATTTACTCATGCCTACCTATTCGCGTATACCTACCTATCTGTATTTTTACAATAATTAATGCATTATAAATACAGAATACGTAAAACCGTCGATTCCGATACGTGAGAATATTTAACATATCTCCTATTGGATATTTGTTAAAAGATCGGAAGAGCACAC
>NW_012062853.1:0-373 GCF_000956235.1 Wasmannia auropunctata | reverse complement strand
GACGTGTGCTCTTCCGATCTGTTTAATATTATTAATTACTTCAATAATAAGTTTTTTCAATAAGTAATAAGCAGAAAATAAAATGTATCATTAATTTACGTAAAATATTATTGGCTGTATTCTGCAAAAAATTATTTGAGCAGCTTTGCAACTGTTGTAAAACTATTTAATATTGTTACGCCCGTGTCTTTGCCCGCGTCGTTCGATGTACCAGCGAGCCGGTCCAGCTGTCAGATGTTTCCCTGACGACGCGTTGTCGTCTGTCAAACGGACGACATATCAGACTTGGAGACGAGCCGTCGACCCGTTCGGACGTGCTGAGCTCTGTTCTGTCTATTCGCTGCGTTGTTTGTTCACAGTTATTATAATAAAG
>NW_012062852.1:0-323 GCF_000956235.1 Wasmannia auropunctata | reverse complement strand
GATGTGGTAATAAACATGACACATCACTACACACTACTACATCAATATCGCACGCATACATACTCACAAATTGTCGGTAAAACAGCGGATTTTTGGAGTTTGATCTAGGATTTAGGAGGATTAGATCATCCTCTTAAATTTTTTTATTCAATTATAAAATTAGGACTTATTTTACTATTTAAAATTTATAAAACTTACAATTCTAAATATAATAAAATTTAATCCATACATTTATCCCAAAAGTAAGAGACTATTTTTTGGGGGCTCAATCAGAATTGTGGACCAGTTGGTCCATATCAGTGGGTCATAGATCGGAAGAGCAC
>NW_012062851.1:0-360 GCF_000956235.1 Wasmannia auropunctata | reverse complement strand
TCCAGCAACTTGAAAAAAGCAGTTTTTTTTAAACTACCAATAAAATGTTTACGTCAGGTGACAGATTATGATCCCTAAAAAAGGTAATTTTTGAATATTTTTTTGTTTTTACTACTCATATACCTAGCGCGATGACATTTTATATCTATTTCAATCCTGTAAAAGCGTCCATTCAGTCGTTTCAGAGTTATCGTTACAGTTTAGTAAATTTTTCCGAATTGATTGAACGGAATTGAAAATCCTTTCAGAGGATTAAAATAGACATAAAATTGTGATCTGAGACGGATGAATTTGTATTAAAATCGGAAAAAATTTAAAAAACAGCAATCGCCTGACGTAAACAGATCGGAAGAGCACACG
>NW_012062850.1:0-409 GCF_000956235.1 Wasmannia auropunctata | reverse complement strand
AGAGATGTGTATAAGAGATATTCCTAAAGCGGTCACCCATCCAAGCCATGAACCTTCTGAAACGTGTTTTAACCTTGTGATCCGAGAACCGATGCTCCGATGACCTATAAATATTAATTGCTAATTAAGATAATCTAGATTTTAATCATAATGTAAAAAATGACGTAAATTCGGTCAATTTGACGTCAAATTGATATTATTTTGACTTTTCTTCCCAGTGAGAAATGATCATCAATTCGATGTCGAATCGATGTCGAATTGATGATCGAAAACTCATCGAATCGAAATTGACATCGAAAATCAGGCCATTTCGATCAAATTGTTTTAACATTAAGAAATACTTGTTTCCAAGTTACCAATGTCCAAAACCCAAAATTAGTCTAAAATTAAAAGTTAATCATGATTAACT
>NW_012062849.1:0-324 GCF_000956235.1 Wasmannia auropunctata | reverse complement strand
CGTGTGCTCTTCCGATCTGTTTAAATACTCATTGTCAGAAAGACAAGAAAGAAAGAAATTCTAAAAGCAATATATATTCTCTAAGAGAAATAATTAAAATATATACAAGAAGTATACAGAAGAAAAATACGAAAAGTCATATTATGTTCATATCGACTTTTCGTATTTTTCTTCTGTATACTTCTTGTATATATTTTAATTATTTCTCTTAGAGAATATATATTGCTTTTAGAATTTCTTTCTTTCTTGTCTTTCTGACAATGAGTATTTAAACAAATTTTTATTAACTTATTGTTAGTACAACAGATCGGAAGAGCACACGTC
>NW_012062848.1:0-304 GCF_000956235.1 Wasmannia auropunctata | reverse complement strand
ACGTGTGCTCTTCCGATCTTGAAGCAACATATATGTAATATTTTATAAAAAATCAATGAATTTAATTCTCTTCGTTTCAAAACTCTTACTTTTCTTTCTTTCTTTCTGTCACTATTTTATTCCTTTAATTCCTTTTTCTCTTAAAAACATGTTTTGACATATCTGTTGGTTACAAAAAATATTGTTAGCAGTATTATAATATTTTGTTAAACAAAAACTGATTCTTAAAAGAAAAACTACAACATAAAGTATTAATCTTTTTTAATAAAATATGAAGAAGAGGTTAATCGGAAGAGCACACGTC
>NW_012062847.1:0-383 GCF_000956235.1 Wasmannia auropunctata | reverse complement strand
GGCCTCGGATGAGTCCCGTATCGTTATTTTTCGTCACTACCTCCCCGTGCCGGGAGTGGGTAATTTGCGCGCCTGCTGCCTTCCTTGGATGTGGTAGCCGTTTCTCAGGCTCCCTCTCCGGAATCGAACCCTGATTCCCCGTTACCCGTTCCAACCATGGTAGGCGCAGAACCTACCATCGACAGTTGATAAGGCAGACATTTGCAAGATGCGTCGCCGGTGCTAGGACCGTGCGATCAGCCCAAAGTTATTCAGAGTCACCAAAATAAACGGTGGACGGACGGAGACCGCCCGCCACCGATTGGTTTTGATCTAATAAAAGCGTCCCTTCCATCACTGGTCGGGACTCTGTTTTGCATGTATTAGCTCTAGAATTACCACAG
>NW_012062846.1:0-304 GCF_000956235.1 Wasmannia auropunctata | reverse complement strand
CGTGTGCTCTTCCGATCTTAATTAATTAAGAATCACGGAGTTACAAATCGTCAACTAAAAAAACTTACCACAACTGCTAATTCTTAAACTTTAAACAATCTCATATATTGTCACATATTTAAAACAGAACCAAAAAATTTCCATTGAGAAATTTCAAAAAATCGACTGTGCTTCTTTCTCGAAGAAATGCATTTCTTCGAGCATTCCAGTAGCTAAAAGCAACATTACAAATACCTTTGAATTGGTCAAAAAATTATCAGGAATGGAAATCGATAAAGGTTTTTCTTTGATTTCATTAGACGTC
>NW_012062845.1:0-398 GCF_000956235.1 Wasmannia auropunctata | reverse complement strand
AGACGTGTGCTCTTCCGATCTTAAAAATATTTATCTTATATATTTACACAAAAATATAATAAAATGAAACTGATAAATATCGCATTAAAAAACCCGCGTAAATTTAGAGATAAATGTATAATTAGAAAAAATTCAATGGAAACATACTTTCGTTTTGCGATATTTCCTAATTCTTCATGTGCGCTGTCGCATCTCTCATCCAATTCTAACGCTTTGGTTAGATGTTCCGCAGCTTTATCTACATCATCCTTCCACCGTAATTGCAGTAGGGCTCTGTGCACATGCATACGGGCGTTTTCTGGATCTTCTTTTATTGCTTTAACAAGAAAAGTATCAGCCAACTTATACTGCCGACTTTCGGACAACATCTGCAATAATTGAAAATTTTATTAATAAAT
>NW_012062844.1:0-353 GCF_000956235.1 Wasmannia auropunctata | reverse complement strand
TCAGACGTGTGCTCTTCCGATCTATAAAATCAATCATTGCCTGAAACTTATTGTCCAGAAATCTCGATGTTGATACAGGATCTTTTGCAATAAGAATACTGGTAGATAAAGAAGAATCAGACCATCCATTTACTTCACGAATATATTTACCTAATTCATCCCACAGCCATTCACTAGGACTAGAACAATGTTAGAAAAAATGTTGCAGGTCCGTAATGTTGTGTCATACAATTTAAATCATTTCTTGGTTTACGCCAGTATTGTTCCGTATTTCTTAGAGTGGAAAAAATTGTACTGAAGTCAGTTTCTAATAATTGTTTCTCCAATAGATCGGAAGAGCACACGTCTGAACT
>NW_012062843.1:0-357 GCF_000956235.1 Wasmannia auropunctata | reverse complement strand
ACGTTTTTTACGTTCTCGTTTCACGTTTTTCACGTTTTATGTTTTCACGTTCACGTTTACGTTATTATCATATAAGTAATGTTCAATTATTATTATTATTATTATTATGTTATATTGATCTTAATTATAAGGAAGAGAAGGGAAAAGAAATAAAAAGTAGTCTTTTTTTAATCAAACAATAATACATTTTTTTATTTTTTCAAATCTCGCAATTCTTTCTGGCGTTGTGACCACCAGTTAAATATTTTAAATACATTCTGTAATGCGCAATTCTTAACATGTTTTCCACATCGCATAGTTTTAGTAATATCCATATTATTCAAGGATTCTAGATCGGAAGAGCACACGTCTGAACTC
>NW_012062842.1:0-300 GCF_000956235.1 Wasmannia auropunctata | reverse complement strand
TTCCGATCTGTGGTTTCATCCCTTTAAACCGTTTTTGGGCCGCAACTGCTAATTTTTAAATTCATCTATTTAGGTAACTTACATGTATAAAAAGTTTCGTTAAGATCAGAATTTGACACTTCGCGAGGTTCCCTTGTAAGTACTGTAGCGAAGGCGATGTACAGTGTCGCTTACACGGTGTCTCAGACTCGAGTGAGCTGTGATACTGTAACGATTGGTATGACGCTTATGTTACGTCACTGTGTAGGTCGTTAGACCAAATTTGTCAAAACATATTATTCGCAAGTGTGTCCAATACAA
>NW_012062841.1:0-306 GCF_000956235.1 Wasmannia auropunctata | reverse complement strand
ACTTGCACATAATTTCGTAAAAAGCAAATACAAATTTCTAAAAATGAAATCTCTGACTTAGAAGTCTCGTTGGCGCGCATATAATTTAATAAAAACAAATACAAATTTCTAAAAAAGAAATCACTCACTTAGAAAACTTAGGGGACTTGCATGCATATAATTTCATAAAATGCAAATACATTTTTCTAAAAAAGAAATATCTCACTTAGAAGACTCGGAGACGCGCATATAATTTCGTAAGAAGCAAATTTCTAACAACCTTCGGTTGGCAGCAGTCGGGCGTAAAGATCGGAAGAGCACACGTCT
>NW_012062840.1:0-303 GCF_000956235.1 Wasmannia auropunctata | reverse complement strand
CCGATCTCTCGTCTCGTTACTGTACGCACCCGTAGTCACGTTGCACTCGATGCGAATGATGTTTACGTTGATGATATTTATCGGCGTGTCTGATTTATGCCACTGTTGCGGCTCCAGGATATGATTCGGTGAAAATCTCAACAACAATCCAATGTTGTTAGGTTTGGTGAAATTTATTCGATAAAAGCACTTTATTTCACTTTTCAGCGTGTTGTTGTTGGCACAAATAGCCAACGAGCTCTTGTTCTTTTCGTCTTCATCGGTTTTTGCTTTTTTCGTCGCAGCATCGTTGGAACGAGATTG
>NW_012062839.1:0-315 GCF_000956235.1 Wasmannia auropunctata | reverse complement strand
CAGACGTGTGCTCTTCCGATCTGCACCCTATCTACACATTTAGTAACAATATCTAAAATAAAGATAAATTATGAAACGCAAAAATACTTATAGTCTTATATACTTATAGTAA
Source organism: Wasmannia auropunctata (assembly GCF_000956235.1). NCBI lineage: Eukaryota > Metazoa > Arthropoda > Insecta > Hymenoptera > Formicidae > Wasmannia > Wasmannia auropunctata. Next base: position 203 of record NW_012062839.1, on the reverse strand, counting down.
TATATAGTAATAACACGACAAGGATATTGGATCGACTATTAAGTTGGTTTCAATATATATCATTTAAACGGTCCTTTTCAGGATCACCAAATTATTTAACAGTGGAACATCAATCTGAACACATAATAAACGCATAATTTCATTATTAACAACAAATAACAAGAAAATGAATTTTTAATTTTAATTTAATAAATGATATATGT
>NW_012062838.1:0-425 GCF_000956235.1 Wasmannia auropunctata | reverse complement strand
TCACCGAGTTATTTAACATTGAAGCAAAAAAGGTCATTTTTACTTCAAAGTTCAATAGCTCGGTGAAAAAAAATCGCACAATGCTGATCGAGTATTCAAATTAAAGCTAAAGATTCACGCTTTCGAACGATGTCAACTTCATTTGCGCGCGATTTTTATTTTACTTTTTGGAACTTCGCAAACTTGGTAAAAAATTTTTAGATTTGATGCATCTCCATTTGCATCCGTGCAGCTTTGTAAAGAATCAGTAAGTCATTTAATGAATTATGGATTTCAAAAGTAGAGACTTTAAGCTGTGAAATGCTTTTTCGATCGTTATGTTATGATAATTTTTGACAAAGTTGCTCTATCTTGAATTTTTAGAAATTATCGATATATTAACGCAGTGTCCGGTCAATTAAGATCGGAAGAGCACACGTCTGAAC
>NW_012062837.1:0-528 GCF_000956235.1 Wasmannia auropunctata | reverse complement strand
CGCTCAGAGATGTGTATAAGAGACAGGAAACAGATTTTACTTTGTTTTCGCAGGTTCTCTCGGAAACTTTGTGAGAATTACACTTGAAGCTACATTCGAAACACCGCTCAACTAGTGAGTATTATGCGACAGAATAAACACATAGATAATCTAGATTAGATTGCTTTTTCCTCGCGGAATTTTTATTTATGCATATGTATTATTACGAGTCGTAAACGATTGTAAATGACTATCCTTATGATATTAAGTCTTTATATGTAGTCGCAAATGTATTTAACAGACGCTTTCACATGACGTTTAACGTAACGATATTGACGTTGAAACTGGTAATTTTATAAACAGAAGCTGATGCGTACAATATGGTAGAGGAAAGTCGCTAACATAGATCTTCTAGAGACTTATTTTTCATAAACTGAGCAATGCACTTTAATTATTAATACTGATACACGCAGAAAAAAATTAGTCAATGAAGCTAAAATATAGCTATTGCAGCTAAGATGTGTCATTAAAATAGGGACAGCTAATGTC
>NW_012062836.1:0-398 GCF_000956235.1 Wasmannia auropunctata | reverse complement strand
GTGCTCTTCCGATCTTTCAGCCTATAATAATTTTTAAATAAGAAATTGATTAATGAAATTATCTTAAATTAATGTATTTTAGTAAATAGTATAGTATCAGATCTAATATATCACCCATTGACAGATTTGCAAATATCATACTATTTTCGGTATTATAATTTTTTACCTATATTGTTTTTATAATCATTTGTTGTGCCCGGGGGTTGGTTGATGGGCACAATACGAGGATCCGACTCCGCGGGGGAACGGGACTTCTTTTTATGATCAATAACTTGGACACCTTTATATTCGTTTAGAATATAACACTTTTATTTCACCTTTTAAATTCACAGACTCTTATTTTATTTAACACCTTCACCTTTACGATAATGTAAACTGAGATCGGAAGAGCACACGTC
>NW_012062835.1:0-389 GCF_000956235.1 Wasmannia auropunctata | reverse complement strand
TTTTCTTTTTACTTACCATTATCGACCATAACCACCCAGCACCACCAACACCCACCACCACCACCCACCACCACCACCCACCACCACCACCCACCACCACCACCGACCACCACACCCACCACCACCACCCACCACCACTACCCACCACTACCACCCACAACCACCCACCACTACCCACCACCACCACCCACTACCACCACCCACCACAACTACCCATCACCATTTTTTATATCGTGTAATTTTTAAAGTAAAAATTTTTTTATTTGATTTTTAAAATAAAAATTTTTTCTTGAAATTTTTTTATATCATTTGATTTTTAAAATAAAAATTTTTTTTTGACCCACCATTACCTCTGTCTCTTATACACATCTCTGAGCGGGCTGGCAAGG
>NW_012062834.1:0-524 GCF_000956235.1 Wasmannia auropunctata | reverse complement strand
CGTGTGCTCTTCCGATCTATAGTCAATATTACCTTACATAATTTTACAATAAGATACAACACATACGTATTCTGAGAAAAGCTATATACCTCGTGACGCAAAAAAATGGTGAAATATAAAAGTAAAACATATTTCAATTATACAAAAGCGGATTCTAATACCAATTTTATTTCTCTCATTTTTTTAACATTTTTTTTTTCATACGTAGATTTTTCGATGGGTCACCAATGTAACAAATTTCAACGTTATGAACATCAGTTTTAGATTCCTCGACAATTATTATTATTAATCTAATATGACGTTCTTAACGTTTAAATTTGTTATATTGTCGAGCCAAAGAAAATCTACGTATGAAAAAAAATAAAAAAACCCGCAATATATTCGTTGTCACAATATAACTTTTTTAATACATCGCATTAAGACGATAAAATCGAAATTGCACGAGAACAATCTTTATCCGTGCATTCGTTCACGTTTCTCGCTACTATTTCTGTCTCTTATACACATCTCTGAGCGGGCTGGCA
>NW_012062833.1:0-382 GCF_000956235.1 Wasmannia auropunctata | reverse complement strand
ACTGGAGTTCAGACGTGTGCTCTTCCGATCTTGTGCGTTCGAAATGTCGATGTTCATGTGTCCTGCAGTTCACAAGTTGACGCGCAATTAGCTGCGTTCTTCATCGACCCACGAGCCAAGTGATCCACCGTTCAGGGTAATCGTTCATCTTGCGTGCTTTCGCAACGCTGTCAAACATGTTTCGGTATTTGCTTCACTCCTCTCTCTCGTGGCCATCTCTCGCCGGGGCTTCACCATCTCTCTCTCCTCGTCTTCCACTCGGCCACTCTCTCGGCGCGCGGGCAGCGCGCGAGGAGGCACGGAGAGTCGACGGGGGAGAGTGGGATCCTCCGGGATCAACGCCACTCGCGAGGGACTGAGTCGACAAGGCACACAGGGGATA
>NW_012062832.1:0-434 GCF_000956235.1 Wasmannia auropunctata | reverse complement strand
TGGTTCATCCCACAGCGCCAGTTCTGCTTCCAAAAATGGCCCACTTGGCACTCTGATCCGATAGAGAGATTCTCGTGGCTTCATAGTTCAAGAAAGCCAGAGATCTCACCCATTTAAAGTTTGAGAATAGGTTGAGGTCGTTTCGGCCCCAAGGCCTCTAATCATTCGCTTTACCAGATGAGACTCGCGCGCGTTCCGTGCGGAACGGCCGAGTGCCAGCTATCCTGAGGGAAACTTCGGAGGGAACCAGCTACTAGATGGTTCGATTAGTCTTTCGCCCCTATACCCAGTTCCGACGATCGATTTGCACGTCAGAATCGCTACGGACCTCCATCAGGGTTTCCCCTGACTTCGTCCTGACCAGGCATAGTTCACCATCTTTCGGGTCCCAACGTGTACGCTCTGGGTGCGCCAGATCGGAAGAGCACACGTCT
>NW_012062831.1:0-310 GCF_000956235.1 Wasmannia auropunctata | reverse complement strand
ATGTGTATAAGAGACAAGCTTATAATTTGTAAAATAATTTCGTTATATCATACATCGTTGTATTCGTTAAAAAGAACGCTACAACTTTTATCATATTAAAATTGTCATCTTACCGTGCAAAAATTAATCGTGTCTTTCCGTTCTCTAACATAAATAATATTTCTAAGTGATTACTGTGCTTACAGTAAAGTTTAGTCAAAGCTGTTTAATTTGATATTATATTTATTAGGTCTGTCTCTATTAGTTTACAAGATAAAAAGGGGTGGCTACTTATACGAGGACACCCTGTATATGTATATACATATATGTA
>NW_012062830.1:0-349 GCF_000956235.1 Wasmannia auropunctata | reverse complement strand
AGTGACTGGAGTTCAGACGTGTGCTCTTCCGATCTAACGTCATGTCTAAAGATGCTTCTTTATTCGATGAATGTAAATTAACCAATGTGAAACTTTATTTAAATTCAGAATTTTATCCGTACGACGACTTAAATCTAGACTTTGATAAAAACAGATACGCCATCCTGTTTGATATGTATGCTCGTTTTCGTAAAACTTATTACGGATGCACAAACGATGAAACGCTGTTAACCGTAGGTTCATTTTTGGAGAATGGACCTTTCGTAGTCATTGACTGCACGCGACAAAACGAGTCCGTCAAGAGCGCTACCGTGGATGTGCGAATAGAATTTGACTGTAAAGAAAATGA
>NW_012062829.1:0-305 GCF_000956235.1 Wasmannia auropunctata | reverse complement strand
GTAAAAAGTAAGAGAGAGATAGAGCGAACGACACACGCCCGTCGGGCGAAAGGGAATCCGGTTCCTATTCCGGAACCCGGCAGCGGAACCGCATACAATTCGGGCCCTCGTAAGAGTGTTCGTCGGGGCAACCCAAAATGACCTGGAGACGCCGGCGGGAGATCCGGGAAGAGTTTTCTTTTCTGTATAAGCGTTCGAGTTCCCTGGAAACCTCTAGCAGGGAGATAGGGTTTGGAACGCGAAGAGCACCGCAGTTGCGGCGGTGTCCGGATCTTCCCCTCGGACCTTGAAAATCCAGGAGAGGG
>NW_012062828.1:0-445 GCF_000956235.1 Wasmannia auropunctata | reverse complement strand
GTGCCTTGTCTGTCATTTCCAATCATAGATTACATGAAAATCATACAATAGATTGGGACAATGTCAGAGTTATAGACAAAGAAATAATTATTACAAACGTTTAACATCGGAAATGATTTACATTAAAAAACAAAAAAACGGCTTAAACAAACAAAGTGATGCCGAATCCCTCTCTGAATCCTATCATCCAATAATTAATTCCTCGTTTGCCACGCATTAGAATTTGGTTCTTCTCCCACCTTTCTCTATCCCTTCTCCTTCACTTTGTACTTTAAACTCCTCCCCCTCTACATACGTCCTTTTTCCTCGTTTGAGAGTGTCATTGTGTCTCTGACTTTCAAACTAGGCAGGCAATGACGTTATACGGATCATCTGTTCACAACGACAGTACAGGTAATGGAATTTATTGTTCTCACATTTTCTTTTGTCAAAAATAACTATTCGA
>NW_012062826.1:0-390 GCF_000956235.1 Wasmannia auropunctata | reverse complement strand
AGTGCTGGAGTTCAGACGTGTGCTCTTCCGATCTGGCCCAACTAATATCCCGTCGCGGTGCTCTTTACTGAGTGTCGAGTCGGGCCGGTACGTTTACTTTGAACAAATTAGAGTGCTTAAAGCAGGCTATCCTCGCCTGAATACTGCGTGCATGGAATAATGGAATAGGACCTCGGTTCTATTTTGTTGGTTTTCGGAACCCCGAGGTAATGATTAATAGTGACAGATGGGGGCATTCGTATTGCGACGTTAGAGGTGAAATTCTTGGATCGTCGCAAGACGGACAGAAGCGAAAGCATTTGCCAAAAATGTTTTCATTAATCAAGAACGAAAGTTAGAGGTTCGAAGGCGATCAGATACCGCCCTAGTTCTAACCATAAACGATGCCAG
>NW_012062825.1:0-393 GCF_000956235.1 Wasmannia auropunctata | reverse complement strand
CTTTGTTATACAGCGTTTTGTTCGTTGAAAGTCTACTTTTAGATGATCCAAAAAAAAATTGACCTCACTGTACAAAAAGTAGCAAAAAAACGCAAAAAACTGAAAAATTCCATTTTTGAAATTCATTTTTTCGATAATTGTTCAAAATTGGTGGTTAATGTAACAAAGTATATCACTTTTATGAAGGATTTAAATCGTAAATTTTTATAAATAATTGCCAATTTTGAACAATTATCGAAAAAATGAATTTTAAAAATGGAATTTTTCAGTTTTTTGCGTTTTTTTGCTACTTTTTGTACAGTGAGGTTATTTTTTTTTTGGACCATCTAAAAGTAGACATTTCAACGAACAAAACGCCGTATAACAAAGTTCAAAGATCGGAAGAGCACACGT
>NW_012062824.1:0-331 GCF_000956235.1 Wasmannia auropunctata | reverse complement strand
TTTTTTTTACAAAGTTACAGCATTTGAAAGTAACCCTTGTATTTTTCTCATGTATGTTCGGCATTATCCAATGTGCACTATAGAGAGGTTGGCAAACGAATTTTGCACATTGTGTGAGTGCGAGCGTATGTAAAACATATACACACACGGTGTGCAAAATCCGATCGCCAACCTACCTATAGTGCACATCGGATAATGTTGATCATACATGAGAAAATACAAGAGTTACTTCAAAATGCTGTAACTTTGTGAAAAAAAATCGTAGCGACTTGTTTTTTTTAGTTGCGATATTAGGATGGAATCGCAGTGAAAACAGCAGGTTATACACACA
>NW_012062823.1:0-314 GCF_000956235.1 Wasmannia auropunctata | reverse complement strand
GTGTGCTCTTCCGATCTCTAACTATTTCTCATTATAATTTGAAAACTAAGCTTCGGACAAAATTTTTGTAAAGGAAAAATCGTCTTAGAATTGAGTCAAGAATATGTCTTTTCAGGGACACCGGGGTTATTCTGAATCACCTTGTATAAGTTATATATATTTTTTTTTTTATTTTTTATTTCATTTGTTTTATTTTTTATTTGTTTATTTATTTGATATATAGTTTACTTACATCATTCCTTATTTTTTGTTTAATTTATGTCATGTTCTATTTCATTTTATTTTTTATTTGATTTTATAGATCGGAAGAGCAC
>NW_012062822.1:0-301 GCF_000956235.1 Wasmannia auropunctata | reverse complement strand
ATTAATTTTGTAAATTAAATATATACTAACATATTAAAACTATAAATTTTTCAAAAAGACAAATAATTTTATTCCTTTAATCTCCAAAATTAATCTTCTTAATAAACTATTCTTTGCCACAAATATATGATAAAACTTTCCAATCTAATCCTTTTACTAATCTTTCCATTAATAATTATTATCTTTCTCCTTATTATTAACCATATACATCCAATTACTATAATCATTTATCTAATCATTTATAGAATTATTTCCGCTATCATCATAACTTCTTGATCCTTTAATCATATCTATTCTATTA
>NW_012062821.1:0-339 GCF_000956235.1 Wasmannia auropunctata | reverse complement strand
ACGTGTGCTCTTCTGGTGTGTTTTGTACCAAAAACAGGAAAAAATTAAGAAATTACAGATTTCGTTATCTATTTTAACCTCAACATGGCGACTAATACTATCAATTTACCAAAACGTTTACTTCGTGAAAAAGTTAGGCAGGTTATATGCTCGAAATGAAGGCAGAGCCAGATGTATGTACATACAATAAAGTAATGAATATAGGTGAATCGTTAAAATCAAATTTAGAAGTCTAAATAAAAATACATTTGTATCCTACAAATTCGTGTATATGTATGCGTGAGATATATTGATGCTGTCTCTTATACACATCTCTGAGCGGGCTGGCAAGGCAGACCG
>NW_012062820.1:0-480 GCF_000956235.1 Wasmannia auropunctata | reverse complement strand
CGACACCTCCACGTGGCCCTCTCCTGGATTTTCAAGGTCCGAGGGGAAGATCCGGACACCGCCGCAACTGCGGTGCTCTTCGCGTTTCAAACCCTATCTCCCTGCTAGAGGTTTCCAGGGAACTCGAACGCTTATACAGAAAAGAAAACTCTTCCCGGATCTCCCGACGGCGTCTCCAGGTCATTTTGGGTTACCCCGACGAACACTCTTACGAGGGCCCGAATTGTATGCGGTTCCGCTGCCGGGTTCCGGAATAGGAACCGGATTCCCTTTCGCCCGACGGGCGTGTGTCGTTCGCTCTATCTCTCTCTTACTTTTTACAGTAATCGATCATTTTGGCTAGGACAACACTAGAGTATAGTACGCCGTCATTGACATAGGATTTCTCCTAGGGCTTAGGATCGACTGACTCGTGTGCAACGGCTGTTCACACGAAACCCTTCTCCACGAGATCGGAAGAGCACACGTCTGAACTCCAGT
>NW_012062819.1:0-397 GCF_000956235.1 Wasmannia auropunctata | reverse complement strand
GTCTGCCTTGCCAGCCCGCTCAGAGATGTGTATAAGAGACAGGTGCCGTACCTGAGCGCGCCAACTTTAGACGATCTGATTAGTTAACTTTAAACACTTATAATTCAAAAACTATTATAGCCTCAACATTTTGGTATTGGAACTTTTGTCTTAAAATGATCTCAGGAATCTACTCTTAAGCATTGGTCCGGTCATTACGGGACACCCTGTATAATAAAATATCAATTCGGAGAAACTCTTATCATCAATTTACGTTTATCTAATGTTTAGAGCTTTTAACAATGGATCACATAATCATACGAGAGATAAGAGATTTTGCAATTTATCAAGCTAGATGAGCGATCATTTATTAAATCAAATATAAGATCAGATCGGAAGAGCACACGTCTGAACTCCA
>NW_012062818.1:0-335 GCF_000956235.1 Wasmannia auropunctata | reverse complement strand
AGATGTGTATAATAGGCAGCTTCAAGATAGAGCAACTTCGTCAAAAATGATCGTATGGAGATGTTCAAAAAATCATTTTACAGCTTGAAATCTGTACTTTCCAAATCGATACTTTAGAAAACGATCCTACTGATTTTTCATGGAATTACACAGATAGAAAAGGAGACCTGACGAATCTCAAAATTTTGTACGAAATTTGACAAGTTCCATGGCGTGGAATAAAAATCGCACATAAACGCGGTGTACAGCTTTCGAAAGAATGAATCTTTCTCTTTAATTTGCTTTTTGTTGAGCATTGTACGATTTTTTCACTGAGTTATTCAACATTAAAGTAA
>NW_012062817.1:0-457 GCF_000956235.1 Wasmannia auropunctata | reverse complement strand
GACTGGAGTTCAGACGTGTGCTCTTCCGATCTGGCGGTATCTGATCGCCTTCGAACCTCTAACTTTCGTTCTTGATTAATGAAAACATTTTTGGCAAATGCTTTCGCTTCTGTCCGTCTTGCGACGATCCAAGAATTTCACCTCTAACGTCGCAATACGAATGCCCCCATCTGTCCCTATTAATCATTACCTCGGGGTTCCGAAAACCAACAAAATAGAACCGAGGTCCTATTCCATTATTCCATGCACGCAGTATTCAGGCGAGGATAGCCTGCTTTAAGCACTCTAATTTGTTCAAAGTAAACGTACCGGCCCGACTCGACACTCAGTAAAGAGCACCGCGACGGGATATTAGTTGGGCCGCCCCTCGCGAGGCTAAGCCCACCGGTAGGACGTCCCACATCACGCCAGTTAAACACCGCGAGCGGTACTGAGTCGACAAGGCACACAGGGGATA
>NW_012062816.1:0-433 GCF_000956235.1 Wasmannia auropunctata | reverse complement strand
GTGCTGGAGTTCAGACGTGTGCTCTTCCGATCTAAACCGCGAATGGCTCATTAAATCAGTTATGGTTCATTAGATTGTACCCACATTTACTTGGATAACTGTGGTAATTCTAGAGCTAATACATGCAAAACAGAGTCCCGACCAGTGATGGAAGGGACGCTTTTATTAGATCAAAACCAATCGGTGGCGGGCGGTCTCCGTCCGTCCACCGTTTATTTTGGTGACTCTGAATAACTTTGTGCTGATCGCACGGTCCTAGCACCGGCGACGCATCTTTCAAATGTCTGCCTTATCAACTGTCGATGGTAGGTTCTGCGCCTACCATGGTTGTAACGGGTAACGGGGAATCAGGGTTCGATTCCGGAGAGGGAGCCTGAGAAACGGCTACCACATCCAAGGAAGGCAACTGAGTCGACAAGGCACACAGGGGATA
>NW_012062815.1:0-323 GCF_000956235.1 Wasmannia auropunctata | reverse complement strand
GGGGGAATTTCCTCGGGAGAGGAGGGAGGAGAGTTAGCCGGAAAAGTGGCTGGTGACACTGAGTCAGCAGGCTTCTGGTTGTCCGGTCTCACTGTCGGGTCCTCCAAGGAGTTTAACCACTCCTGGTAGGCCTGGTCAAGAAGCCTCCGTGCTTCTTGCCTTTGGCTACGCCGGGTTGATCGCGAGGAGCCGCAGTGGCACATTTGAATTTTACTTGCGACGCACTGAGAACGAGATCGGTCTGAGACAAGTCAACTAATTTAGTTGTTCCCGGTTAAAAAATAAAGACATGATGACTCACTACTTGCTGTGACTTGAAAAAC
>NW_012062814.1:0-385 GCF_000956235.1 Wasmannia auropunctata | reverse complement strand
TATCCCCTGTGTGCCTTGTCGACTCAGTTACCACCCACTTAGAGCTGCACTCTCAAGCAACCCGACTCTAAGGAGAGATCCTCCCGAGACGCGCACCGGTCGCTACGGGCCTGGCACCCTCTGCGGGTAAGTGGCCCCATTCAAGATGGACTTGGACGCGACGCGGCACCTCGGGATAAACGGACCCTCCCAAACACCACATTTCCCTGCGGCGGAACCGCGGGATTCGGCGCTGGGCTCTTTCCTGTTCGCTCGCCGCTACTAAGGAAATCCTAGTTAGTTTCTTTTCCTCCGCTTAATAATATGCTTAAATTCAGCGGGTGATCTCGCCTGCTCTGAGGTAGATCGGAAGAGCACACGTCTGAACTCCAGTCACTTAGGCATC
>NW_012062812.1:0-364 GCF_000956235.1 Wasmannia auropunctata | reverse complement strand
CTGGAGTTCAGACGTGTGCTCTTCCGATCTCGTGATCGGATGAATCGTGGCGCTTACTGAACATCAACTCCACGTATACGAGTGCGACGGAAGTGCGAGATCCCTGGCGGATTTCTCTTCCCGCTTTACTTGTACGCCTTAGCGAAATTTTTCTACGTACTTTGAGTACGCACGTTCCTCGACGTCTGAGTATCGCATCGTCGATCTAGCGTCAGGGCTGAGCGGCTACGCGCCGCTATCATAGGGAGAATGAGAACAAAAATATACATGATCTTTTTTTAACAAAACCCGACGTTGTGCGTATACTCCTCGGAGTGTACATGCACGTTCGGTGTAACTGAGTCGACAAGGCACACAGGGGATA
>NW_012062811.1:0-450 GCF_000956235.1 Wasmannia auropunctata | reverse complement strand
TCAGACGTGTGCTCTTCCGATCTCCGGGGTCAGGGTCGGGCTCTCCTCCGGTCATCCGATCACTCGCGATGTTTAGACTAATCGAGCATTGTGTCTGGGCTTATCCTGGACTGAGTACATTAAACCAACATCCAGCTTGGAGCAGGGGTAAGGCCAATGTTATGGCGACCTTATCTTGAGCTCATCCTGCTAGACGTAGGAGGCCCGGTTATCACACGCCACCGGTAGTGCCTCAATTGCGTTTATACTGCAAGCTGCCCCGAAGACGGCGAGTCTGAGAGTATGCATGTATACTCGAATCTTGCCCTCTGAGGGATACATGCCCTTGCAATGAAGGTGGATCAGGTGTCCTGGCTTTACGAAGTCCAGTGCGCCGGGCTGGTCAATGTTGTTTGGAGCCATAACTCCTAGCGGCCGTCCTTGGCGGTTGCGAGATCGGAAGAGCACACG
>NW_012062810.1:0-302 GCF_000956235.1 Wasmannia auropunctata | reverse complement strand
TTCAGACGTGTGCTCTTCGGATCTTTGGGAATTTTTTTTAGGAAAACAATAAAATTAACAAAAAATTCGTTTTAAGGTTTTAATAATACAAGTCTTTAGAAGTAAAAAATATTTTTTTTACTTATTTTTTTAACAAAATGGCGACGCTGATGCTAATTTACTAAACGTCGTTTTGTCAAATCGGCGTTGCGGAGATCTACCATTCGATTGACCTGGAGCAAAAAACCAAAATTTTTTAAAAATTATATAATATGCACTACAGAAGTACATACGGATATTTTGATATGTTAAATACTTTTTTT
>NW_012062809.1:0-546 GCF_000956235.1 Wasmannia auropunctata | reverse complement strand
TCCTCTAATCTCGAAATCTTTTTCGCATTCCTTTATTATTTCTTTCAAAACCCTTTATTTCCTCCCTCACTGTTTCCTTTTCCTCTTTCCATGCCTTAACCTCTTCCTTTACAATCGCTTTTACTTCCTCGATAATCCTCTGTCTTTCCTCCTTTCCTTGTCTCTCTTCTCCTATCTTAAACGTTACTTTTTTCTCCTTACCTCCTATATTCTCCACCACTAATTTTCGCTGTTTCTCCTCCTGCCTCGTTTTGCTTACCTTTCCCGCTCTTTCCGAGCCATCGGTATCCCTGCCCGCCATAACCTCACTTCCCTTGTCCTCTTAATCTTCCTCTATCTTCCGTTTTTCCTCCTCCCTACCTTTGCCTTTATCTCCTCCGCTTCTCCGTCTTTTCTCCTCTCCGAATCCTACCCACACTTATACTTACTTTTCTCCTTAATCTCTAAATATCTTATTCTACACTACGCCCTCGCTCACGCTGCACACGCTCTCATTCACGCCACCTAACCAAGTCCAGAAAACATTTATATATATATATACATATA
>NW_012062808.1:0-365 GCF_000956235.1 Wasmannia auropunctata | reverse complement strand
TTAAATGATAATTAAATGATAATTTTAAGATAGTTTAGAAATGTCACAATTGTATTATAAAAGTATATAATATTAATATTTAATTGCTCATTGTAAATGGCGCGCGCGAAGCGCGCGCCTTGTGTTGTTCTAGTATAATATAAAATAAATATTCTTTTAAGTTACAAGGTTGCTAATTTTCTTTTTTTTTTTTTTTTTTTGTAGATATTTAGCAAGTGGAGATAGTATATAACGTCTATGTCATACCAATACCTTGTTAGTTTGACTGCAATCTCAATTAAAATCATTTCAGAAACATGTCAAGTCGATTATATTTATTGTATAATTGCATTTTAATGTATCTTATATAGATCGGAAGAGCACAC
>NW_012062807.1:0-497 GCF_000956235.1 Wasmannia auropunctata | reverse complement strand
CTGGAGTTCAGACGTGTGCTCTTCCGATCTGTTTCCAACGTTCTTTTTTATATGCTGTTTCTCGTGACACTGTCGCGCATCGTTTGCACTAGTCAGATTTTTAATATTGTTAACGGTTGTGCACTAATTAAGAACAATAGGTTACGTATAATGAACGGAAGCATACTGTGGAGATGCATTGTCTCTCGCAGGCTCGGACTTGCATAGGGTGACATCACGATTATCGATCGCCGCATTCCTTAAGCATTGCGTCGTCTTATGCAGACTCCTCGAGATATGAATATCGATCGCCGCATTCCTCAAGCATTACGAGATGCTACGTTGACTTATTTAATAAGCGAAATAATATTACGTGTGAAGCGAATTTATATTGTTTAAGTTTTGTGCACAACGATACATTCTTTAAGATTATTAACTTTATAGAGCCATTCCTTATGGTGTCCTAAATGGTTCTGTGTAAATTTCATTTTCCAAATTCCAAGATCGGAAGAGCACAC
>NW_012062806.1:0-305 GCF_000956235.1 Wasmannia auropunctata | reverse complement strand
GAGTTCAGACGTGTGCTCTTCCGATCTCGGAAGGATTGACAGATTGATAGCTCTTTCTTGATTCGGTGGGTGGTGGTGCATGGCCGTTCTTAGTTGGTGGAGCGATTTGTCTGGTTAATTCCGATAACGAACGAGACTCTAGCCTGCTAAATAGGCGTACCTTATGGTATCGCGAAGGCCCCCGGCTTCGGCCGGTGGGTTTTTACTACCAACGTACAAACAAATCTTCTTAGAGGGACAGGCGGCTTCTAGCCGCACGAGATTGAGCAATAACAGGTCTGTGAACTGAGTCGACAAGGCACACA
>NW_012062805.1:0-342 GCF_000956235.1 Wasmannia auropunctata | reverse complement strand
TTCGAAGTCATATTATAAATATATTTAAGATGATACAAAGGTCTAATTTTTTTCAATCTGATACAATTTTTTTTGAGGTAAAAACGTTAAAAAATATACTTGGCGGTTTTTTTACATTTTTAATGTCTTCCACGGATTTCACTAATTTTTGCTAAGTATAGTACTTAGTATAGTATAGTATATACTACGTATATATGCATACATACGTATATATACTTAGTATAGTATACTTAGTATATATACTTAGTATAGTAATTTTTCTAAATCTCAATAAGATGAGTCAAGTCATTAGATTAATTAAATTCAATTCGCATAATGTTCAAAGATCGGAAGAGCACACGT
>NW_012062803.1:0-385 GCF_000956235.1 Wasmannia auropunctata | reverse complement strand
TCTCCCTCGCTAGAGGTTTCCAGGGAACTCGAACGCTTATACAGAAAAGAAAACTCTTCCCGGATCTCCCGACGGCGTTCTCCAGGTCATTTTGGGTTACCCCGACGAACACTCTTACGAGGGCCCGAATTGTATGCGGTTCCGCTGCCGGGTTCCGGAATAGGAACCGGATTCCCTTTCGCCCGACGGGCGTGTGTCGTTCGCTCTATCTCTCTCTTACTTTTTACAGTAATCGATCATTTTGGCTAGGACAACACTAGAGTATAGTACGCCGTCATTGACATAGGATTTCTCCTAGGGCTTAGGATCGACTGACTCGTGTGCAACGGCTGTTCACACGAAACCCTTCTAGATCGGAAGAGCACACGTCTGAACTCCAGTCACT
>NW_012062802.1:0-427 GCF_000956235.1 Wasmannia auropunctata | reverse complement strand
TCTCATGGGACACCATGAAAGGCGTTGGTTGCTTAAGACAGCAGGACGGTGGCCATGGAAGTCGGAATCCGCTAAGGAGTGTGTAACAACTCACCTGCCGAAGCAACTAGCCCTGAAAATGGATGGCGCTGAAGCGTCGAGCCTATACTCTGCCGTCAGCGGCAAGTGGGGCGGCCGTGCGGGGCGTTCACGCGCGCCGTACGCGCCGCCACGAAGCCCTGACGAGTAGGAGGGTCGCGGCGGTGTGCGCAGAAGGGTCTGGGCGCGAGCCTGCCTGGAGCCGCCGTCGGTGCAGATCTTGGTGGTAGTAGCAAATACTCCAGCGAGGCCCTGGAGGACTGACGTGGAGAAGGGTTTCGTGTGAACAGCCGTTGCACACGAGTCAGTCGATCCTAAGCCCTAGATCGGAAGAGCACACGTCTGAACT
>NW_012062801.1:0-339 GCF_000956235.1 Wasmannia auropunctata | reverse complement strand
TAGTCAAGATTTGGTTAGTCAAGAGTTGGTTAGTCAAGATTTGGTTAGTCAAGATTTGGTTAGTCAAGATTTGGTTAGTCAAGATTTGGTTAGTCAAGATTTGGTTAGTCAAGATTTGGTTAGTCAAGATTTGGTTAGTCAAGATTTGGTTAGTCAAGATTTGGTTAGTCAAGATTTGGTTAGTCAAGATTTGGTTAGTCAAGATTTGGTTAGTCAAGATTTGGTTAGTCAAGATTTTGGTTAGTCAAGATTTGGTTAGTCAAGATTTGGTTAGTCAAGATTTGGTTAGTCAAGATTTGGTAGTCAAGATTTGGTTAGTCAAGATTTGGTTAGTCAAGA
>NW_012062800.1:0-399 GCF_000956235.1 Wasmannia auropunctata | reverse complement strand
TGGAGGACTGACGTGGAGAAGGGTTTCGTGTGAACAGCCGTTGCACACGAGTCAGTCGATCCTAAGCCCTAGGAGAAATCCTATGTCAATGACGGCGTACTATACTCTAGTGTTGTCCTAGCCAAAATGATCGATTACTGTAAAAAGTAAGAGAGAGATAGAGCGAACGACACACGCCCGTCGGGCGAAAGGGAATCCGGTTCCTATTCCGGAACCCGGCAGCGGAACCGCATACAATTCGGGCCCTCGTAAGAGTGTTCGTCGGGGTAACCCAAAATGACCTGGAGACGCCGTCGGGAGATCCGGGAAGAGTTTTCTTTTCTGTATAAGCGTTCGAGTTCCCTGGAAACCTCTAGCAGGGAGATAGATCGGAAGAGCACACGTCTGAACTCCAGTCAC
>NW_012062799.1:0-489 GCF_000956235.1 Wasmannia auropunctata | reverse complement strand
CTCTTCCGATCTTCAGAAATTTCAGACATTAATAATGATTTTCAATCAACTGCAGACAACAACGAAGAAGGTAGGTTTTAAATTTTTGAGTTATTTTTTCTAATATTTATGTTTTTTATTTTATTATTATTTTTATTTTTATTAATTGTTTTGATCGGAATGTCTAATTATGGGAGCGTCCCGTTTGACCACGTCCCGATTGACCACAGCCACTCACAGCGGCCGGTGCCTAGAGATTTTCCACTGTTCAAGCGCTGTAAGTGGCTGGTGGTCAATCGGGACGTGGTCAATCGGGTATCACCCTCTAATTATATATTGTATTTATATAGGTTCTCTTTATCGATGGCCAGAAGCATCTGTACTCCTCTTATTGAGAATACATACAACAATAACAACTAAAAAATTTACATGAATAACTTAGATACTGTAAATAAATAAATACCATTATATACAATATATTTAGATCGGAAGAGCACACGTCTGAACTCC
>NW_012062798.1:0-400 GCF_000956235.1 Wasmannia auropunctata | reverse complement strand
ATACGAGATGCCTAAGTGACTGGAGTTCAGACGTGTGCTCTTCCGATCTAATAACATAAGATTTTGACTCCTTCCGCCCTCCATCACACTACTTATTATAGGAAGATTTATTAATAACGGAGCTGGTACAGGATGAACAATTTATCCCCCTTTAGCTTCTAACATTTTCCACAGAGGATCTTCTATCGACCTTTCAATTTTTCCCTTCATATTGCAGGAATATCATCAATTCTTGGTGCTATTAATTTTATTTCAACAATTATAAACATACACCACAAAAACGTATCAATAATAAAATCCCCCTCTTAGTTTGATCTATTATAATTACTGCCATCCTACTCCTTCTTTCTCTCCCTGTATTAGCAGGTGCAATTACTATATTATTGACAGACCGCAATCT
>NW_012062797.1:0-509 GCF_000956235.1 Wasmannia auropunctata | reverse complement strand
ACTGGAGTTCAGACGTGTGCTCTTCCGATCTATTTCATTTCTATTTCCGTACCGCTTTCACCTTTTACATATATTAACATATCATCCGCAAACATTTTTATATTGCACTCTGCAGGACAAAATTGTACTAAATCATTTATATATATTATAAATAGCAAAGGCCCTAGAACCGATCCTTGAGGAAATCCATATTTCGTTTCGATACATTTTGACAATTGATTATTAAATCTAACTTGTTGTGTTCTGTTGCTTAGATATGATTTAAACCATTCTAGTACCATTCCTCTTATTCCGTACTGATCTAATTTATCCAGCAATCTTGTCCTATTGTTTCAAATGCCCATTTTAAGTCTAGGAATATAACTTCTATCATTTTTCCCTCACTAACTATCAATTTCCAGTCATCAATAACACTTTGTATTGCCGTTTCACAAGAATGGTTTTTTCTAAATCTCGATTGATTCTCTCCCAAGTAGCACAGTCTAGCTCTGTCTCTTATACACATCTCT
>NW_012062796.1:0-463 GCF_000956235.1 Wasmannia auropunctata | reverse complement strand
GCCTAAGTGACTGGAGTTCAGACGTGTGCTCTTCCGATCTTAGTTCAAGAAAGCCAGAGATCTCACCCATTTAAAGTTTGAGAATAGGTTGAGGTCGTTTCGGCCCCAAGGCCTCTAATCATTCGCTTTACCAGATGAGACTCGCGCGCGTTCCGTGCGGAACGGCCGAGTGCCAGCTATCCTGAGGGAAACTTCGGAGGGAACCAGCTACTAGATGGTTCGATTAGTCTTTCGCCCCTATACCCAGTTCCGACGATCGATTTGCACGTCAGAATCGCTACGGACCTCCATCAGGGTTTCCCCTGACTTCGTCCTGACCAGGCATAGTTCACCATCTTTCGGGTCCCAACGTGTACGCTCTGGGTGCGCCTCTTCTCGCGATGAGAACGAGACGCCCCGGGAGTGCGGAGCCGCATCGCGACGCGGCCCATCCTCCCTCGGTCGACAACCAGGGCCGACCTTA
>NW_012062795.1:0-323 GCF_000956235.1 Wasmannia auropunctata | reverse complement strand
GTTATTATTATTATAGATATATCAACAATACAAACGGGAAGCGGTCGCACATTGTTACAAAAATCGAACCGTGATACTGCTACAGAGAAAGAAGAAGAAGAAGAACAAGAAGAAGAAAGAAATATGATGCAGAACGATCAAGAGCGTGCGGAAGAGGTAGAAAGAGCAGATTGTGCAGAACGATCGAGATAGGGTAGAACCGAAAACATTCGATATATCACGAGAAAATCGATGTTATTTTCCACGATTTGACGCTCACGGTCGTGAAATAACAATCGCTGTACGACCTGTCTCTTATACACATCTCTGAGCGGGCTGGCAAG
>NW_012062794.1:0-391 GCF_000956235.1 Wasmannia auropunctata | reverse complement strand
GAGTTCAGACGTGTGCTCTTCCGATCTCGAAACGTCCGGTGTTCGCTCGCGCTTGCCGAAGCGTGCCGTCCAATATAATATTATATACAAACACAGCATTGCCACGAGTCGGTGTCGAGAGACCGAATGGCTCTTATGTGGCGCGCACATAGTGTTGGTCCCGCGATCTTCCCTCGTTCTCAGACGAACGTGATCGGATGAATCGTGGCGCTTACTGAACATCAACTCCACGTATACGAGTGCGACGGAAGTGCGAGATCCCTGGCGGATTTCTCTTCCCGCTTTACTTGTACGCCTTAGCGAAATTTTTCTACGTACTTTGAGTACGCACGTTCCTCGACGTCTGAGTATCGCATCGTAGATCGGAAGAGCACACGTCTGAACTCCAGTC
>NW_012062793.1:0-544 GCF_000956235.1 Wasmannia auropunctata | reverse complement strand
CCTAAGTGACTGGAGTTCAGACGTGTGCTCTTCCGATCTTCCCTATGATAGCGGCGCGTAGCCGCTCAGCCCTGACGCTAGATCGACGATGCGATACTCAGACGTCGAGGAACGTGCGTACTCAAAGTACGTAGAAAAATTTCGCTAAGGCGTACAAGTAAAGCGGGAAGAGAAATCCGCCAGGGATCTCGCACTTCCGTCGCACTCGTATACGTGGAGTTGATGTTCAGTAAGCGCCACGATTCATCCGATCACGTTCGTCTGAGAACGAGGGAAGATCGCGGGACCAACACTATGTGCGCGCCACATAAGAGCCATTCGGTCTCTCGACACCGACTCGTGGCAATGCTGTGTTTGTATATAATATTATATTGGACGGCACGCTTCGGCAAGCGCGAGCGAACACCGGACGTTTCGTCGAACGAGTCGCCGAATACGTCGAACGATGTAACTCACCCTCCGTGCGAGAGTCGACGACTTCTCCGCTTCAATAGCGAGAAGAACGACCGACGTGCAACTGAGTCGACAAGGCACACAGGGGATA
>NW_012062792.1:0-319 GCF_000956235.1 Wasmannia auropunctata | reverse complement strand
GTGACTGGAGTTCAGACGTGTGCTCTTCCGATCTCCGACACGCCCCGCTCCTCAGAGCCAATCCTTATTCCGAAGTTACGGATCCAATTTGCCGACTTCCCTTACCTACATTAGTCTATCGACTAGAGGCTCTTTACCTTGGAGACCTGCTGCGGATATGGGTACGAACCGGCGCGACACCTCCACGTGGCCCTCTCCTGGATTTTCAAGGTCCGAGGGGAAGATCCGGACACCGCCGCAACTGCGGTGCTCTTCGCGTTCCAAACCCTATCTCCCTGCTAGAGGTTTCCAACTGAGTCGACAAGGCACACAGGGGATA
>NW_012062791.1:0-316 GCF_000956235.1 Wasmannia auropunctata | reverse complement strand
TCTTCCGATCTATGTAATTCCATAAAAAATCAATAGGATCGTTTTCTAAAGTGTCGAACTGAAAAGTAGAGATTTCAAGCTATGAAATGTTTTTTTGAACATCTCGATATGATCATTTTTGACAAAGTTACACTCATTTGAAGCTTGTCTATTTTAAAATTACAGAATATGCCATACAGAATACATATGCCAAAAATAAAAGATCACCTTACTTTACCATCCAAAAATAGGCAAAATTCAAGAGTGTTATTTCGTCAAAATTGATCGTATCGAGATGATCAAAAAAGCATTTTACAGCTTGAAATCTCTACTTTCC
>NW_012062790.1:0-323 GCF_000956235.1 Wasmannia auropunctata | reverse complement strand
AAGTTATTCAGAGTCACCAAAATAAACGGTGGACGGACGGAGACCGCCCGCCACCGATTGGTTTTGATCTAATAAAAGCGTCCCTTCCATCACTGGTCGGGACTCTGTTTTGCATGTATTAGCTCTAGAATTACCACAGTTATCCAAGTAAATGTGGGTACAATCTAATGAACCATAACTGATTTAATGAGCCATTCGCGGTTTCACCTTAATTCGGCATGCACTGAGACATGCATGGCTTAATCTTTGAGACAAGCATATGACTACTGGCAGGATCAACCAGGGAGCTTCGTGTGAGATCGGAAGAGCACACGTCTGAACTC
>NW_012062787.1:0-318 GCF_000956235.1 Wasmannia auropunctata | reverse complement strand
TCTATAAGACGTCTCAATAATATCAGAAAGGGTCATAAGACATTTAGAAGACGTCTAAAAGACGTCTTTCTGATAATTTTCAGATGTCCAAAAAGACGTCTTAAAAATTTTAGGGCGTCTTTTGGATGTCTTTAAGGCAGGATACCACCTTTGATTGCAATTTTGGAGGCCTTTTTTCATGATTTTTTTTTTCATACAAAAAATGCGCAGAAAGAAAATTGGTTTTAGCCATTTATTAAGACAACCTTAAGCTGCAATAAAAAAATTTTTAATATCAAAAAAGTAAAAAATAGCCTCTTAGATCGGAAGAGCACACGT
>NW_012062786.1:0-517 GCF_000956235.1 Wasmannia auropunctata | reverse complement strand
CTGCCGAATAAATCAAACTTATGATTGGCCATTCGACGCCATTTTTAATTTTTCTAGTACTTTTGCGATACTGCCATAAGCCGGTCGCGCTTCTCTGATAATCTAGGACTCTACCCTGAGCCTTCTCTAAAAGAAAACGCGTGGTGGGAGTAGCCGCTGTGCGAGAGTGACAGCTTGCGGACGTCTGCCTCACTTTAATAATGTCAGTTAAAAGTGAGGCAGACGTCCCCAAGCTGTCACTCTCGCATAGCGGGAACAACTTGCAGGGATACTAAACCATGTATATGTATTATATATATGTATATATAATAATATATACGTATATGTGACCCTGCAATTTCAGATGAGTAGGCATTTGTGGCGCCTTGTGTACAGTCGGCAGCTAAAAGGTTGCAACACTTTTTGTTTGATGGGTTTCGGAACGCGCAAAAAATTTTCAGAATGCGAATCACTGTCTCGGGAGTGGTTAGGATAGCTGTCATAAGCTGTCGCTGTCAGTAAGTGATACAGAATCCGA
>NW_012062785.1:0-343 GCF_000956235.1 Wasmannia auropunctata | reverse complement strand
TATCCCCTGTGTGCCTTGTCGACTCAGTTCCTTCCGCAGGTTCACCTACGGAAACCTTGTTACGACTTTTACTTCCTCTAAATGATCAAGTTTGGTCATCTTCCCGGCAACATCGGCAATGCCGACGCATTGCCGCGCACCAGTCCGAAGACCTCACTAAATCATTCAATCGGTAGTAGCGACGGGCGGTGTGTACAAAGGGCAGGGACGTAATCAACGCGAGCTTATGACTCGCGCTTACTGGGAATTCCTCGTTCATGGGGAACAATTGCAAGCCCCAATCCCTAGCACGAAGGAGGTTCAGCGGGAGATCGGAAGAGCACACGTCTGAACTCCAGTCACT
>NW_012062784.1:0-345 GCF_000956235.1 Wasmannia auropunctata | reverse complement strand
GAGTTCAGACGTGTGCTCTTCCGATCTGTAGTAGACTACGGGAGTTTTATATATTACCCAAATAATGAGAATAGAAGACTGAAATTAGAAAGAGGGCAATTTGCGGGTATCAGAACGGCGCTAGGACTTAGAAATAGTACGCCTACTAATGTGCTTTTAGCAGAATCAAAGGTCATGTATATTAAAGATAGAGCGGGATTCTTAGCTAGAAACTTTCTAAGCAAAAACATCTGTTATGGGGAAAGGGATCTAATTGATAGCGTCATCGAATTAGAGAGAACAGAAAATATAGCGAGACTAAGACAACCGGCGATCAAGAAAGACATATTATAGATCGGAAGAGCA
>NW_012062783.1:11114-11594 GCF_000956235.1 Wasmannia auropunctata | reverse complement strand
TGGATTATCGCGATGCCACGTGGCGTGTGATCCATCGTACGCCGTGCGAGGCGTACCCGCGTTCAGCGACAAGATATTTTCGCGGATTCAGAGTTGAGAAAGAACGAAGCTCGTACACCCGTCATCTCCGGGAGCGTTCCCGGACGCGCGAATTGCGACCTCGGCGATACCGCCGACGGCTGCCGCGGCGTTAGTCGCGGCCGAACGAATCGCCTGTAAATCCCAGCACACGCAAATATATTTGTCAATCATTGTTACTGTTACAGAAATTTTGAGTGTTTTATCTCGCCCTTGCTCTTCCACATTCCTCCGCACCCTACGAACCGCCCCTCTACCGCGTTCTAGATTTCAATTCCGCGTGATAATTCGAAGGGTGGCACGCCCGCTCGTGCCTGGCGCCCAACTTCGCGTTTTTGGTTACCGCGTAATAGTGAGTTAATGTAATCATTGCATTCAGCCGGATTAGTGCCGGTCAACGAC
>NW_012062783.1:8156-8670 GCF_000956235.1 Wasmannia auropunctata | reverse complement strand
CGGCGGGCACGGTGGCTGAGGCCCGCGAGGGGCGATACGGCCGGCGATTTCCCCAGGGCCCGGGGACGTCGCCGAGAGCTGCCGGGGCGAGATAGCCCCGGAATTCAAGGGCGAAGGACGCGCCCAGCTGAGTCCACGCCGCCAAGTCCCGGATTTGGGGCGACCTCGCGCGGGCGCGAGGCGCCCAGCTGACGCATCACCTGATCGCGCCCGTGCCACGGCAGGACCCCACACGGCGCCGCGATTGGCCGCGGCCGACTGCGCCGATGTATTGCGCACCCCCGGACTGGGGGTGCAGGCATCGATCCGCGATCGAGCGCGATCGATGTCGCTTTTGCGTGCGGACCAGGCAAGCGTGCGGTCGATCCGGCGTGTGAGATTGAGAGCGAGCGAGAGAGCGATAGTGAGCGTGTGTTGGCGAGAGCGAGGAGGAAGCTGACGAGCGGCTGTCGGACCTGCTACCCCAGGAGGCCTGGACGGAGATCGTGCCGGTGAGGTGACCCTCTTTTTCGTG
>NW_012062783.1:0-605 GCF_000956235.1 Wasmannia auropunctata | reverse complement strand
CGTGTGCTCTTCCGATCTATTCAAACTTATGTATATGGATAGCCTTTGTAACCATGATTTTCTTTGTAAAGATTAATTCAAATTTGGCGGAGAAAAAAAATATCAAAAAAAATCACATCTCTTGTAATATTTCGAAATTGTGTGGGTCTTCTGAAATAAAACTTGGCACAAAATTTTCTTTTATCTGGATGGACATTTTGCCCACTATGACGATCGATTCCGCGCGGGGCCCGAAATCACCTCCTTAATCCGCTATACCCTTTATAACACAAATTGTTTTTTTTTCATTATACGCATAAAACGTTATGTTTATTAAAAATATATTGTATGAGATTAATACAAATATACTATATGTGTTTATTACAAGTATGCGAGTTTTTATTTACAATGGTATCTTATAATGTCCCCATGGCAAGGTAAAATGATCGGTAGAATCAGGCACAATGTATCGCTTATTATCGTACGGACTTAGAGCGAGCTTCGTCTCGGATATCGTATACACTTCATGCAACTTTGATCTTATGCAAGATTGCAGTCGCGTCATTTCAGTTTCGTCCAGCCGACATCGCACGTAATCGTTGAATGTTATCGATTTTGCTACGACA
>NW_012062782.1:0-320 GCF_000956235.1 Wasmannia auropunctata | reverse complement strand
ATTAGAGATACTATCCCACTTGAATGTTATTTTTAAAAAATAGTATAACAATTCATTTTCAAGATAACGAGATTCTCTTTGTAATTAGCGCAATTTAAAACTTTAATACCTCCTTTGAAAATAAATGTAAGTTGAGGGATTATAACTTGGGATCACTTATTAATAACAATCCATATCAAATTCAATATTAAATTTTGTATACAAATGATATACATACATATGTGACTTAAGTAGGATAACGTAACGTAATTTTTATGGGATTATAAGTTGGCGCCATTTATTGATATCAAATCTTTCATATAAGTAATATACTTATAATT
>NW_012062780.1:0-331 GCF_000956235.1 Wasmannia auropunctata | reverse complement strand
TTTGTAACATTTGCGCTTTGGCACACGACAACATATTCATGCCGAGAGCTTGTGAAAAAAAGGCCGATTGGATTGATGTTTCGGAAGGCACCCTTACGGCCGATAAACTCCCCTAGTGTCAATTAAAAATTTCTAATAACCAAAAATGATTTGTAAGGGTTATTGTATTTGGAGAGTAACTTTGTCAAGGTGGCATTTTTTATGGATAGACGACAATTTTCTCTACAACATATCATAGGTCATTGTCTTTAACATTTCGTCATTTGTTCCAAACAATTCGATTTATGTTTCGAAAGTTGCAAAATGATCGGAAGAGCACACGTCTGAACTC
>NW_012062779.1:0-495 GCF_000956235.1 Wasmannia auropunctata | reverse complement strand
AGATGCCTAAGTGACTGGAGTTCAGACGTGTGCTCTTCCGATCTCGCTAGATCGACGATGCGATACTCAGACGTCGAGGAACGTGCGTACTCAAAGTACGTAGAAAAATTTCGCTAAGGCGTACAAGTAAAGCGGGAAGAGAAATCCGCCAGGGATCTCGCACTTCCGTCGCACTCGTATACGTGGAGTTGATGTTCAGTAAGCGCCACGATTCATCCGATCACGTTCGTCTGAGAACGAGGGAAGATCGCGGGACCAACACTATGTGCGCGCCACATAAGAGCCATTCGGTCTCTCGACACCGACTCGTGGCAATGCTGTGTTTGTATATAATATTATATTGGACGGCACGCTTCGGCAAGCGCGAGCGAACACCGGACGTTTCGTCGAACGAGTCGCCGAATACGTCGAACGATGTAACTCACCCTCCGTGCGAGAGTCGACGACTTCTCCGCTTCAATAGCGAGACTGAGTCGACAAGGCACACAGGGGATA
>NW_012062778.1:0-315 GCF_000956235.1 Wasmannia auropunctata | reverse complement strand
ACGCGAAAAATGTTCTAGTTTACGAGAAAAAAAAAGAAGATTCCAAAAATGTTTTGTTTTCTATTGTTTATTTAATAATAAACTTTTCAACAATTTTTTTTAACAATCAGGGAGAGAGTCGAAAAATCTGAAAAAATATTTTTTATATACTTTCAGTTTTCCTATATCTTAGAAAAAAAACCTCAAGAACGTGTTTTGCCTCGTTTTCGCGAAAAAAATTTTTTTAGTTCTTGATGTGGGGAAAATCTGTCGACTCTCAGCATACGACTCTTACAAAAACAGCCAAAATTACAAAACTGTCTCTTATACACATCT
>NW_012062777.1:0-300 GCF_000956235.1 Wasmannia auropunctata | reverse complement strand
TATCCCCTGTGTGCCTTGTCGACTCAGTTGGAACTTGTCAAAGTTCGTAAAAAATTTTGAGATTTGAGTCTCCTTTTCTATCCGTGTAATTCCATGAAAGATCAGTAGGATCGTTTTCTTAAGTATCGATTTGGAAAGTAGAGATTTCAAGCTGTAAAATGCTTTTTTGATCATCTCGATACGATCATTTTTGACGAAGTTACACTCTCTTGAATTTTGCCTATTTTTGGATGGTAGAGTAAGGTGATCTTTTATTTTTGGCACATGTATTAGATCGGAAGAGCACACGTCTGAACTCCA
>NW_012062776.1:0-551 GCF_000956235.1 Wasmannia auropunctata | reverse complement strand
TTTATTTGTGTGCGATATTAGATTACCAAGTATATCTTTTCTTTTCTTTTCTTATGTACAATATATGTACGAGTATTAATATAACTCAAGATTACAAACACTGCGTGTACGTATATTAAAATATACTGAACAATACATATATGTTATTAATATATATTTTTTTATTGCTAGAGCAGCACGTGCCATATGCTTGATTCGTTGATATAAGTATCATCCGTATCATAGAATAGTTGATAAAAGTAGAAATTAATTTAAATATACTAAGTTTGCAATTATTGTTATAAATTCTACTTATAAACTTTTTATAACAATAATGTTATAAACTAAAGGAAAATAATATTATGTAAAATAATAACTTGTGATATTACTGTAACAAAATTCAAATTATTGTAAAACTCAAATTCGTAATATAATTCTGTAATAAAATTTACATAGAGATATTATAAGAAGCAATAAGATAATTCCCTCAATCTATTGTGTTAAGCTTATAGAGCCGTAATATATATACATATATATATTACGTAGTAATAATAATATATATATATATATAT
>NW_012062775.1:0-309 GCF_000956235.1 Wasmannia auropunctata | reverse complement strand
ACTAGGGGTTGTTTATTGGCCGTAAGGATGTCTTCCAAAACATCAATCCAATCGGCTTTTTTTTCACAAGCTCTCGGCATGAATATGTTGTCGTGTGCCAAATCGCAAATGTTACAAATCATTTTTGGCGATGTTAGAAATGTTTAAGTGGCACTAGGGGTAGTTTATCGGCCGTAAGGGTGTCTTCCGAAACATCAATCTAATCGGCCTTTTTTTCACAAGCTATCGGCATGAATATGTTGTCGTGTGCCAAAGCGCAATTGTTACAAATCATTTTTGGCGCTGTTAGAAATTTTTAATCGGCACTAG
>NW_012062774.1:0-386 GCF_000956235.1 Wasmannia auropunctata | reverse complement strand
TGTTAAATCATAAAAAAAACCTAAGTGGCATTA
The DNA here is from genome assembly GCF_000956235.1 of Wasmannia auropunctata. Taxonomy (NCBI): domain Eukaryota; kingdom Metazoa; phylum Arthropoda; class Insecta; order Hymenoptera; family Formicidae; genus Wasmannia; species Wasmannia auropunctata. The sequence goes on along the minus strand of NW_012062774.1, from coordinate 353 downwards.
TCTTCAATATATAACAATCACGGAAAATTATTTTGTAATTAATATACCCCGAAAATACTATTGTATCAAATTAAACAAACAAAATCCAAGTTGTATTATCTGTTGTAAGTCTCGCCTTGACGTACTTACAACGTCACACTTAGAAATAAGCAGGTCACTGTTGCAATCTAATATTGCAACGATGACCCATAATAATTGAGGATGCCGACGCAGGACTTCGGCAGCCTCAATACGCGCGTCCTCCAAAAACTGCGGCAGTTGCAATTAAGCAACAATTGCAACTGCTGAGCAGTGCAGTGGCCCACTTGAGACGGGATAAACCCGCCGTCCAGCGGACCACTGCGGAGTTCACA
>NW_012062773.1:0-433 GCF_000956235.1 Wasmannia auropunctata | reverse complement strand
TGCTCTTCCGATCTTCTAATATTTTATTTAAAGACAAATACTTTGTGTCTTATTTAACTTTAATTGTATAAAACTGTATGATCGCAAACTGTAAGGCAAGACATTAAATATATAAAGAATATTTAACTCGGAAAACAAATACAATACACAAATATACAATTTAAGTTTAAATTTGTCTTAAAATAAAATATTAAATATTTTTAACATTCTATATAAACCTTAGATGAAGTCTTACATTCGTTATTCGCCACGCGGTTTTCACTAACCTAACCTAACCTACCAAACTTATAAGAAGAAATTATAATACTTTAATATACATGAGAAATATCATATAAAAATATTTTTTTATAACAATACGTTAATATTTTAAAGAAATTCAATCATAAAAAAGAAGAGATTACCTCTGGAAATCACAGATCGGAAGAGCACACGT
>NW_012062772.1:0-623 GCF_000956235.1 Wasmannia auropunctata | reverse complement strand
TATCCCCCTGTGTGCCTTGTCGACTCAGTCCTCGCTCCTCGCTCGCAGAGCACCGCCGGCGCGCGCGTACGCGCGCCTGGGCGGTGTGACCGGAGGGGATCTCGCGTGCGGTCGATCTCGACACTCGTCGTCCACGGTCCCAGACGCAACGTTGCAACGAACGTTGTGGCGTGGTCGATCGAGTGAGAGAGAGCGGCGCGCGGATCGTCACCTGCCGTTCGACACGATTCCTCTCTCCAAATATATGCGGCTCTTATCCTCCTGTCTCTCGCGTGCAACGTCTCGTACGTGCGTTGCGCGAAGCGGCGCGCGTGTCGCGGCTCACGGAGTGCGTGACTCGCGCGAGCGGAACGCGGCGCCGAACGAGATTACCTCGTCATTGCTTCGGCATCGTGACACGGCACAAGCGCGCGCGAGAACATAGAGATAGGCGCGCTCTCGGCTAGCTCGGATTGCGTGCGCGTCGTTGACACGCGCGCTCTCCAATATCGTCCGTCAATTCCACTGATCTCTCTCTCTTCTCTTCTCTCTGTGTGTCCTTACAGTCGCCGACTCAGCGCGCGCTCACGAGAAGGGCGCAAAGAGCAGAGATCGGAAGAGCACACGTCTGAACTCCAGTCACT
>NW_012062770.1:0-548 GCF_000956235.1 Wasmannia auropunctata | reverse complement strand
ACTGGAGTTCAGACGTGTGCTCTTCCGATCTCGATATAAAAAGTAGAGACTTTAAGCTATAAAATGCTTATTAAAAAATTTTGTTACGATTTGTCATCTTTGCAACGTTACACTCTCCTGTGGAGGATAGAATAGGTGATTCTTGAATTTTGCTATTAAAAGCTCATTAAATTTTGAAAAAATTGAATAATGAAGCTGAAAAATCGTCGATATTTAAACTGTAATAACTTTGTGGAAAAAATAATCGTAAAACAATCTTCCTGAACTCATTTTAAAGGGCGGAACTCATTTTAAAAAACTTTGTGGCAAAAATAATCGTAAAACAATCTTCCTGAACTCATTTTAAAGGGGATTTTAAATCCTTTTGATTTCCAGAATTAATTTTCCTCAATGATGATTTTACACTAAAAAACAAGGTATGGAAAAAAAAGATGACTTAAACATTGAAAATTTTGCAAAGTGAACGAATTTACGAAGTTGCAAATCTTTTCTTGCCACTCAAATTACAATAGACAGAAATTTTTTTAATAAACATTTTATAGCTTAAA
>NW_012062769.1:0-416 GCF_000956235.1 Wasmannia auropunctata | reverse complement strand
GTGTGCTCTTCCGATCTATTTTCATGTTATCAAGATGAGCTATCACGCCATATATTTTGATGTTTCCTATAACGTATAAGCACATTTATTATAAATATTTATTTTAAATATTTATTTTTAATATTAGCAATAATATACTTATCAGAAATATTTAAAACTAGTTGATCTTACTATATTAATACTTGTATAATTCCTATATAACAAAATGTTCCCAATTATGATATTCTTCAAAGAAATGCTGCATACAAAAATATTCCTTGCACCAGGCACAACTATAGTATACTATAGTATTTAACGTATATACAGCTATCTTCTCCATGATTTCATAATCTTTTTAAATATGCCTGACTCAAGAGTGGATATAATTGAAGAACGACCATTATATTTCGAAAATCCTGTAGACTTTTGTTTTTCTG
>NW_012062767.1:0-330 GCF_000956235.1 Wasmannia auropunctata | reverse complement strand
CGTCAATGATAATAAAATAAAAATTAACATAAATCATCTTACTTTACTACAATAAATTATTTCTATAATTAAAGCTTTTGAATAAAATCCAGCTATAAAGGGAAACTCACACAGCGCTAAATTTGCAATAAAAAATCTTATTACTGTATAAGGAATAAACTCATTCAACCCCCCAAGTACCCGAATGTCTTGATTATCTATCATTGAATGAATAATAATTCCTCTACATATAAATAATATTGATTTAAAAATTGCATGAGTTAACAAATGAAAAAATGCAAAAAATTTTAATCCCATTCTTAACACTATCATCATCAACCCCAGCTGACT
>NW_012062766.1:0-412 GCF_000956235.1 Wasmannia auropunctata | reverse complement strand
CACCACAAGTGTTAAGGCGGGTGCGCGACGACGAGAGTGGGACGCAAGCAGTCTGTTGGTACTAAAACGACCCTCAGCCCAGGCGTGGTCCGGGAATTGTATCCGTGGACCGCAATGTGCGTTCGAAATGTCGATGTTCATGTGTCCTGCAGTTCACAAGTTGACGCGCAATTAGCTGCGTTCTTCATCGACCCACGAGCCAAGTGATCCACCGTTCAGGGTAATCGTTCATCTTGCGTGCTTTCGCAACGCTGTCAAACATGTTTCGGTATTTGCTTCACTCCTCTCTCTCGTGGCCATCTCTCGCCGGGGCTTCACCATCTCTCTCTCCTCGTCTTCCACTCGGCCACTCTCTCGGCGCGCGGGCAGCGCGCGAGGAGGCACGGAGAGTAGATCGGAAGAGCACACGTCT
>NW_012062764.1:0-347 GCF_000956235.1 Wasmannia auropunctata | reverse complement strand
GTGTGCTCTTCCGATCTTATAAGTCGCATTTGTATGCGATTTTTATTTCACTCCATGGAATTTCGCAAATTAAGTAAAAAATTTTTAGATTCGATGCGTCTGCATTTGCATCCGTGCAGCTTTGTAAAAAATCATTAAGTCATTTAATAAATTATAAATTTCGAAAGTGGAGACTTTAAGTTGTAAAATGCTTTTTTGATTATTTTTGATAAAATTGAATTTTTTTAAAAATTATTTACAAAATGAATTTGCGTGATCGTATTATACATTAAAGATAATGACACTTGGGTTTTCTTTTAATAAATTTTTTTCGAGGTCGTGATATACATTTAAGATAATACAAAGAT
>NW_012062763.1:0-320 GCF_000956235.1 Wasmannia auropunctata | reverse complement strand
GGAGTTCAGACGTGTGCTCTTCCGATCTCCGTCATTGACATAGGATTTCTCCTAGGGCTTAGGATCGACTGACTCGTGTGCAACGGCTGTTCACACGAAACCCTTCTCCACGTCAGTCCTCCAGGGCCTCGCTGGAGTATTTGCTACTACCACCAAGATCTGCACCGACGGCGGCTCCAGGCAGGCTCGCGCCCAGACCCTTCTGCGCACACCGCCGCGACCCTCCTACTCGTCAGGGCTTCGTGGCGGCGCGTACGGCGCGCGTGAACGCCCCGCACGGCCGCCCCACTTGCCGCTGACGGCAGAGTATAGGCTCGACG
>NW_012062762.1:0-378 GCF_000956235.1 Wasmannia auropunctata | reverse complement strand
TGTGCTCTTCCGATCTAAGGGAATCCGGTTCCTATTCCGGAACCCGGCAGCGGAACCGCATACAATTCGGGCCCTCTTAAGAGTGTTCGTCGGGGTAACCCAAAATGACCTGGAGACGCCGTCGGGAGATCCGGGAAGAGTTTTCTTTTCTGTATAAGCGTTCGAGTTCCCTGGAAACCTCTAGCAGGGAGATAGGGTTTGGAACGCGAAGAGCACCGCAGTTGCGGCGGTGTCCGGATCTTCCCCTCGGACCTTGAAAATCCAGGAGAGGGCCACGTGGAGGTGTCGCGCCGGTTCGTACCCATATCCGCAGCAGGTCTCCAAGGTAAAGAGCCTCTAGTCGATAGACTAATGTAGGTAAGGGAAGTCGACAAATTG
>NW_012062761.1:0-319 GCF_000956235.1 Wasmannia auropunctata | reverse complement strand
CGTGTGCTCTTCCGATCTCGAAATTTCGTATTTAGTTCGATATAATCACGAAGCCATGGAGATTGCGCAAATTGCAATACGCGATGAATTTTTGAGATACGGAGGCCGTGACGAGTACACTGTTGCAGAATGCGATAATGTATAACGTAACGCTTCTTATCGTATACGGTTGCGAGGAGCTTGTCCTGCCGCTTGCCGGGCGGCTTATCGCGCGTCGGACAGAACGGTAGGTCAGTGTGCGCGTCGTGAAGATTTTGAGGATATTCCAAATCTACCTCTAGAATGTAGCCTGTTGGAGAATCTAACGCAACATCCGTAA
>NW_012062760.1:0-414 GCF_000956235.1 Wasmannia auropunctata | reverse complement strand
TAGGCAGCAGGCGCGCAAATTACCCACTCCCGGCACGGGGAGGTAGTGACGAATAATAACGATACGGGACTCATCCGAGGCCCCGTAATCGGAATGAGTACACTTTAAATCCTTTAACGAGGATCCATTGGAGGACAAGTCTGGTGCCAGCAGCCGCGGTAATTCCAGCTCCAATAGCGTATATTAAAGTTGTTGCGGTTAAAAAGCTCGTAGTTGAATCTGTGTCGCACACCGTCGGTTCACCGCTCGCGGTGTTTAACTGGCGTGATGTGGGACGTCCTACCGGTGGGCTTAGCCTCGCGAGGGGCGGCCCAACTAATATCCCGTCGCGGTGCTCTTTACTGAGTGTCGAGTCGGGCCGGTACGTTTACTTTGAACAAATTAGAGTGCTTAAAGATCGGAAGAGCACACGTC
>NW_012062759.1:0-516 GCF_000956235.1 Wasmannia auropunctata | reverse complement strand
TGTCGTCTCACGTTGTGCCGTAGCCCCCTGCAAACGGGGCGGCGGTCCGCGCGTGCTCGGACGCGCGGCCAGGCTGATCGAAGGGCCCCCATTCCCTCGCGAGTGGCGTTGATCCCGGAGGATCCCACTCTCCCCCGTCGACTCTCCGTGCCTCCTCGCGCGCTGCCCGCGCGCCGAGAGAGTGGCCGAGTGGAAGACGAGGAGAGAGAGATGGTGAAGCCCCGGCGAGAGATGGCCACGAGAGAGAGGAGTGAAGCAAATACCGAAACATGTTTGACAGCGTTAGCGAAAGCACGCAAGATGAACGATTACCCTGAACGGTGGATCACTTGGCTCGTGGGTCGATGAAGAACGCAGCTAATTGCGCGTCAACTTGTGAACTGCAGGACACATGAACATCGACATTTCGAACGCACATTGCGGTCCACGGATACAATTCCCGGACCACGCCTGGCTGAGGGTCGTTTTAGTACCAACAAGATCGGAAGAGCACACGTCTGAACTCCAGTCACTTAG
>NW_012062757.1:0-501 GCF_000956235.1 Wasmannia auropunctata | reverse complement strand
CTCTTCCGATCTAAATTAATTTTAAATATCACTTTCCAATCATCAAATATAAAATTGCAATGTTCATATATTCCTACCTACATATTACCTATATATTATTTTCTTTCGTTGTGTATGTACTTAAGTTGCGCGCAGTTAAGATAAAAATTTCGCGGCGTTAAATGTTTTTAAAGTATTAACAAAGTTATATTTAATTTTTAATTCCCTACTTATCCATATTTATTGTTTGTTTTACTACCTATCCGTATTTTTAATTATTCTTTACCTATTCGCGTATTTCTACCTACCCGTATTTTTATTTACTGCACAAATATGCAATAAAATCACGGATGCGTGAGTACTTAATGAGTGGTTACTAATAGATATCCTATTAGGTGCCGGTTAAAGAGATTATCTAACTGCGATAATCAAAAACAGGCAATAAATAAAAAAAAATATGAGAACTCGCAATTTAACTTGCGAGCAAGTTACCCTCCCAATTATTAAAGATCGGAAGAGCAC
>NW_012062756.1:0-483 GCF_000956235.1 Wasmannia auropunctata | reverse complement strand
TTCAGACGTGTGCTCTTCCGATCTACAAATTAGAGTGCTTAAAGCAGGCTATCCTCGCCTGAATACTGCGTGCATGGAATAATGGAATAGGACCTCGGTTCTATTTTGTTGGTTTTCGGAACCCCGAGGTAATGATTAATAGGGACAGATGGGGGCATTCGTATTGCGACGTTAGAGGTGAAATTCTTGGATCGTCGCAAGACGGACAGAAGCGAAAGCATTTGCCAAAAATGTTTTCATTAATCAAGAACGAAAGTTAGAGGTTCGAAGGCGATCAGATACCGCCCTAGTTCTAACCATAAACGATGCCAGCTAGCGATCCGCCGAAGTTCCTCCGATGACTCGGCGGGCAGCTTCCGGGAAACCAAAGCTTTTGGGTTCCGGGGGAAGTATGGTTGCAAAGCTGAAACTTAAAGGAATTGACGGAAGGGCACCACCAGGAGTGGAGCCTAGATCGGAAGAGCACACGTCTGAACTCCAGTC
>NW_012062754.1:0-312 GCF_000956235.1 Wasmannia auropunctata | reverse complement strand
AGATGTGTATAAGAGACAGTATCGGTGATAGATCAGATCAATAAAGTTATGAAAAAGTTATATAAATATCTATTTTTTTATAAATGTTAACATAAAATAACATGATCGATAATTAAAATATAAATAAGTACAACATCACATAAAACTGTATTGGTTTATAAGAAGCGATTAATACCAAATGTAGGCAAACATTTTTTTTACATTTTTATTAAAAAATTATCCAAACAATAATTATTTTATATTTTTTGGTTATGAAAGAAAAATTTAATAAGATTTTATCATGAAATAATTGCTGTCTCTTATACACATCTC
>NW_012062753.1:0-336 GCF_000956235.1 Wasmannia auropunctata | reverse complement strand
GTGCTCTTCCGATCTGTATAATTATTGTTTAATACAAAAAAATGATAATAATAAAAAGAAAACATAAAAAATAATTAAAAGGATAATTTTTGTATAGTTTTTTCCAAAAATTCAAATTTTAAGAAATGAGAAAAATTGTTCATATTATATATATGTATATTTTTAATTATTTATATATAATTATATATAAGTAATTTTTCTCATTTCTTCAAACTTGTTTTTTTTACAAAAAAACAAGTTTGAAGAAATGAGAAAAATTACTTATATATAATTATATATAAATAATTATATATATGTATTATTATAATATATATATGTATTATTATAATTATATAT
>NW_012062752.1:0-370 GCF_000956235.1 Wasmannia auropunctata | reverse complement strand
GTATAAGAGACAGGTTTATAAATATATTGTAAATCGAAAATACACAAGAGCCATGAGAAATATAATGAAATTTATGAAAATGAAAGAAATTAAGGTATTAGGCAATCTTTGTGATTCCTTGACTTCTTTCTTTACTTTTATATGTTTTATTAGGCATATATTTCTCATGGCTCTTAATATGATCATATTGTTTACATTTCATGTTAACAATTATATATTTATAACTATTTATTTTCAATCTTGCTACATACATTGTGCACGACTGTATTTTTGTGAAAAATCTTGTAAGATCTGTACAACATTCTTTATGTGTAATTAATAAGTTATGCATTTTTAAGATCGGAAGAGCACACGTCTGAACTCCAGTCAC
>NW_012062751.1:0-311 GCF_000956235.1 Wasmannia auropunctata | reverse complement strand
GTGCTCTTCCGATCTATCTATCCTATATTACAATTTAATTGAAATTATCTTTTTAAAATGAAAACCTCGCGAATCAAAAAAGCCCGGAAGACTCTTGGATTTTATGTGAACAATTACATTATAAGTTTCATCAACCAATTCAAGTCCTCATTGACGGCACATTTGTGTTTTACGGGTTACTATACATATGTTATTTTTCCTTTCTATTTATTATTATACTTCACAATGTTTAATTTATTTTATTATTATTTTATTATATTGTGCGTTATTACTTTTTTCAGAACAAATAGATCGGAAGAGCACACGTCTGA
>NW_012062749.1:0-358 GCF_000956235.1 Wasmannia auropunctata | reverse complement strand
ATGGACCACGTACAGTTCCAAATAAACGTTTATTTTAATAAATTTTCGTTAATTTTAATGCAAACGTTATCACTGACTGACACAGATCAGATTATTACTTAGTTAATTCTTTTTTTTTACATAACGTGTTATGTGTCAAAGAAAGAAACACGCAACAATTTACAACACATGACGATTTACTGACACACGAGACGTTCACCCGACGATAGCAAGCAGTCGACTGGCTTTAATACCGAATTTATTAATTAATAATTATCAGTATCGATAATTAATTATTCGTCAAGTAAAAAATCACTCAAAGAAAGAAACACGCGCACAATTTATTAACACACGAGATCGGAAGAGCACACGTCTGAAC
>NW_012062748.1:0-355 GCF_000956235.1 Wasmannia auropunctata | reverse complement strand
TTCAGACGTGTGCTCTTCCGATCTCGTCTAGCAGGATGAGCTCAAGATAAGGTCGCCATAACATTGGCCTTACCCCTGCTCCAGCTGGATGTTGGTTTAATGTACTCAGTCCAGGATAAGCCCAGACACAATGCTCGATTAGTCTAAACATCGCGAGTGATCGGATGACCGGAGGAGAGCCCGACCCTGACCCCGGGCCCAAAGATACCCCGCGAGGGGATCAAGGACACCAAGAAAGTCGGAACTCGCGCGAGTCACAGCGTTCAGACATCGTGAATAATATCGGAGAAGAGCCAGACCCTCACCCAGGGCCCAGAGAAACCCTATATTTAATTACGTAATAACTTCGTATAGA
>NW_012062747.1:0-580 GCF_000956235.1 Wasmannia auropunctata | reverse complement strand
TATCCCCTGTGTGCCTTGTCGACTCAGTTCGACTAGAGGCTCTTTACCTTGGAGACCTGCTGCGGATATGGGTACGAACCGGCGCGACACCTCCACGTGGCCCTCTCCTGGATTTTCAAGGTCCGAGGGGAAGATCCGGACACCGCCGCAACTGCGGTGCTCTTCGCGTTCCAAACCCTATCTCCCTGCTAGAGGTTTCCAGGGAACTCGAACGCTTATACACGAAAAGAAAACTCTTCCCGGATCTCCCGACGGCGTCTCCAGGTCATTTTGGGTTACCCCGACGAACACTCTTACGAGGGCCCGAATTGTATGCGGTTCCGCTGCCGGGTTCCGGAATAGGAACCGGATTCCCTTTCGCCCGACGGGCGTGTGTCGTTCGCTCTATCTCTCTCTTACTTTTTACAGTAATCGATCATTTTGGCTAGGACAACACTAGAGTATAGTACGCCGTCATTGACATAGGATTTCTCCTAGGGCTTAGGATCGACTGACTCGTGTGCAACGGCTGTTCACACGAAACCCTTCTCCACGTCCGTCCTCCAGGGCCTCGCTGGAGTATTTGCTACTACCACCAAGA
>NW_012062746.1:0-448 GCF_000956235.1 Wasmannia auropunctata | reverse complement strand
GGAGTTCAGACGTGTGCTCTTCCGATCTTACACACCGCCCGTCGCTACTACCGATTGAATGATTTAGTGAGGTCTTCGGACTGGTGCGCGGCAATGCGTCGGCATTGCCGATGTTGCCGGGAAGATGACCAAACTTGATCATTTAGAGGAAGTAAAAGTCGTAACAAGGTTTCCGTAGGTGAACCTGCGGAAGGATCATTAACGTTCCGGAGGTCCTGCTCTTTGCGCCCTTCTCGTGAGCGCGCGCTGAGTCGGCGACTGTAAGGACACACAGAGAGAAGAGAAGAGAGAGAGATCAGTGGAATTGACGGACGATATTGGAGAGCGCGCGTGTCAACGACGCGCACGCAATCCGAGCTAGCCGAGAGCGCGCCTATCTCTATGTTCTCGCGCGCGCTTGTGCCGTGTCACGATGCCGAAGCAAGGACGAGGTAATCTCGTTCGGCGA
>NW_012062745.1:0-381 GCF_000956235.1 Wasmannia auropunctata | reverse complement strand
TTAGAGAAAAATGTTTATTCGTTGATAGTTTTGAATTATAAAGTTTTCATGCACTAAATTTCAGAAATAAATCATAAATCTATATTAAAATAAAATTTAAAAGAATTTTAAATTGAGAGTTAATTACATAATTCACTCAGGTGTTTTTCTCTTTTTTTCTCTTTCTCTGAAGCACATTACAGAAATATTGCCATTTAATATTGGCAAAAAACAAACTTGATATTTACAGTGTTCCGAGAATTAATTTAAAAACTTTAAGTAAGATGTGCCACGTCTTCCCGTTGTCCGATCGAGCTCAGCTTTTACACAATTTTTTTTTTCACCAAATGGAACAGCTTTAGGGGGCGTCGTGAAAAAAATTCAAAAGTCAAAAATAAGGTC
>NW_012062744.1:0-376 GCF_000956235.1 Wasmannia auropunctata | reverse complement strand
TATCCCCTGTGTGCCTTGTCGACTCAGTTCCCCCGTCGACTCTCCGTGCCTCCTCGCGCGCTGCCCGCGCGCCGAGAGAGTGGCCGAGTGGAAGACGAGGAGAGAGAGATGGTGAAGCCCCGGCGAGAGATGGCCACGAGAGAGAGGAGTGAAGCAAATACCGAAACATGTTTGACAGCGTTGCGAAAGCACGCAAGATGAACGATTACCCTGAACGGTGGATCACTTGGCTCGTGGGTCGATGAAGAACGCAGCTAATTGCGCGTCAACTTGTGAACTGCAGGACACATGAACATCGACATTTCGAACGCACATTGCGGTCCACGGATACAATTCCCGGACAGATCGGAAGAGCACACGTCTGAACTCCAGTCAC
>NW_012062743.1:0-315 GCF_000956235.1 Wasmannia auropunctata | reverse complement strand
GTCTGCCTTGCCAGCCCGCTCAGAGATGTGTATAAGAGACAGGCGTAATGAGGACCGCAGAAATTAAAAAGGGATTTCGATAACAAGTAGCAAATTACGTGACAGAAAAATCAAAGATAGGAAGAAATCTCCAGCAGCAGCATACTTGGCGCGCCCGTTTTTTATATATATTATAATATTCACTAATAACTTTAAAATAATATGTAACGAATAATCTTATAATGCCTTTAAATTTTATTTAAGATAATAGCAGTAACAATAATAATATATGTATACATATATATGCATATATATTACGACTCTATCGGAAGAGCA
>NW_012062742.1:0-343 GCF_000956235.1 Wasmannia auropunctata | reverse complement strand
GATGCAACGTTTCTTTATATGCTTGTATGCTTAAAAAGAGGCAAAATATTTACAATTTTAATTACTCGATTCGCTACTCTGCTAAAAGATTATTTTTAGTAAAATTCTTAAATAGTAGAATGTATAATGTGCTTTGCTCATCTCTACATCTTTATGTATCTTATAGGATTAATATCGTACGATAATCATGATAATTTGCGACATCATTTTCATATTTTTTACAAAATATATTTCAATATTTGAATTGCAAATTAATATCCATATTATTTATCAAATATCTTACCTCCATATGTTTTTTAATATTATATGATTTTTTTATATTCGCTTTTGTATCCTCCAGAAA
>NW_012062741.1:0-457 GCF_000956235.1 Wasmannia auropunctata | reverse complement strand
ATGCGTGTGTCGGTACTTTCCGCCGGTCTTGCGAGCCGGTCGGCGACACTTCTGCTTCTTCATTCGTTACATACGTAAACCCATGTGTTATACACCGAACGTGCATGTACACTCCGAGGAGTATACGCACAACGTCGGGTTTTGTTAAAAAAAGATCATGTATATTTTTGTTCTCATTCTCCCTATGATAGCGGCGCGTAGCCGCTCAGCCCTGACGCTAGATCGACGATGCGATACTCAGACGTCGAGGAACGTGCGTACTCAAAGTACGTAGAAAAATTTCGCTAAGGCGTACAAGTAAAGCGGGAAGAGAAATCCGCCAGGGATCTCGCACTTCCGTCGCACTCGTATACGTGGAGTTGATGTTCAGTAAGCGCCACGATTCATCCGATCACGTTCGTCTGAGAACGAGGGAAGATCGCGGGACCAACAAGATCGGAAGAGCACACGTCTGAAC
>NW_012062739.1:0-300 GCF_000956235.1 Wasmannia auropunctata | reverse complement strand
GGGGGCATTCGTATTGCGACGTTATAGGTGAAATTCTTGGATCGTCGCAAGACGGACTGAAGCGAAAGCATTTGCCAAAAATGTTTTCATTAATCAAGAACGAAAGTTAGAGGTTCGAAGGCGATCAGATACCGCCCTAGTTCTAACCATAAACGATGCCAGCTGGCGATCCGCCGAAGTTCCTCCGATGACTCGGCAGGCAGCTTCCGGGAAACCAAAGCTTTTGGGTTCCGGGGGAAGTATGGTTGCAAAGCTGAAACTTAAAGGAATTGACGGAAGGGCACCACCAGGAGTGGAGCC
>NW_012062738.1:0-420 GCF_000956235.1 Wasmannia auropunctata | reverse complement strand
CTGCCTTGCCAGCCCGCTCAGAGATGTGTATAAGAGACAGGGGGTGCGCGGGGGTGGTAGGGTGGCCGAATAAACGTGCGGGCGCGCGAATCGACGTAATATTAAGGGGGCTAGCGGGGAAGCGTCGATCGGCCAGGTTTACCTCCGGACCCGACCGAGCCGAAAATTTTCTAAGTCCCGCGCGGCGTGTTGCGTTCGCGCGGACGTGTTAGCTTTACGGCCGCGGATTACCTCCGGCGCCGAAAAATTCTTCGCTATCGGGGCGAACGGACGACGGGGGTGCACGGGGGTGGTAGGGTGGCCGAATAAACGTGCGGGCGCGCGAATCGACGTAACATTAAGGGCGCTAGCGGGGAAGCGTCGAACGGCCAGGTTTACCTCCGGACCCGACCGAGCCGAAAAATTTTCTAAAGTCCCGCG
>NW_012062736.1:0-458 GCF_000956235.1 Wasmannia auropunctata | reverse complement strand
GACGTGTGCTCTTCCGATCTGTAAGCGCCACGATTCATCCGATCACGTTCGTCTGAGAACGAGGGAAGATCGCGGGACCAACACTATGTGCGCGCCACATAAGAGCCATTCGGTCTCTCGACACCGACTCGTGGCAATGCTGTGTTTGTATATAATATTATATTGGACGGCACGCTTCGGCAAGCGCGAGCGAACACCGGACGTTTCGTCGAACGAGTCGCCGAATACGTCGAACGATGTAACTCACCCTCCGTGCGAGAGTCGACGACTTCTCCGCTTCAATAGCGAGAAGAACGACCGACGTGCATCGCAACGATCACGGTCCGTGTTTCATAGACGTTCGAGAAGCCGTACGAGACACGAGTAACGTGTACGCACGACCGCATCGTACCGCTCGGCTAGCCGAGCGCATCGCACCTCTTATAGTACCCAACCGACCGGACAAGCGGTCGGCAACG
>NW_012062733.1:0-342 GCF_000956235.1 Wasmannia auropunctata | reverse complement strand
GCTGGAGTTCAGACGTGTGCTCTTCCGATCTCCAAAGCTTTTGGGTTCCGGGGGAAGTATGGTTGCAAAGCTGAAACTTAAAGGAATTGACGGAAGGGCACCACCAGGAGTGGAGCCTGCGGCTTAATTTGACTCAACACGGGAAACCTCACCAGGCCCAGACACCGGAAGGATTGACAGATTGATAGCTCTTTCTTGATTCGGTGGGTGGTGGTGCATGGCCGTTCTTAGTTGGTGGAGCGATTTGTCTGGTTAATTCCGATAACGAACGAGACTCTAGCCTGCTAAATAGGCGTACCTTATGGTATCGCGAAACTGAGTCGACAAGGCACACAGGGGATA
>NW_012062732.1:0-757 GCF_000956235.1 Wasmannia auropunctata | reverse complement strand
CGTGTGCTCTTCCGATCTCCTACCATCGACAGTTGATAAGGCAGACATTTGAAAGATGCGTCGCCGGTGCTAGGACCGTGCGATCAGCACAAAGTTATTCAGAGTCACCAAAATAAACGGTGGACGGACGGAGACCGCCCGCCACCGATTGGTTTTGATCTAATAAAAGCGTCCCTTCCATCACTGGTCGGGACTCTGTTTTGCATGTATTAGCTCTAGAATTACCACAGTTATCCAAGTAAATGTGGGTACAATCTAATGAACCATAACTGATTTAATGAGCCATTCGCGGTTTCACCTTAATTCGGCATGCACTGAGACATGCATGGCTTAATCTTTGAGACAAGCATATGACTACTGGCAGGATCAACCAGGGAGCTTCGTGTGTGTCGTTTTTCTCGAGAGCCAGCGAGCGCAGCACAGAGAGCCGTGTGCGTGTGTCGGTACTTGCCGCCGGTCTTGCGAGCCGGTCGGCGACACTCTGCTTCTTCATTCGTTACATACGTAAACCCATGTGTTATACACCGAACGTGCATGTACACTCCGAGGAGTATACGCACAACGTCGGGTTTTGTTAAAAAAAGATCATGTATATTTTTGTTCTCATTCTCCCTATGATAGCGGCGCGTAGCCGCTCAGCCCTGACGCTAGATCGACGATGCGATACTCAGACGTCGAGGAACGTGCGTACTCAAAGTACGTAGAAAAATTTCGCTAAGGCGTACAAGTACTGAGTCGACAAGGCACACAGGGGATA
>NW_012062731.1:0-302 GCF_000956235.1 Wasmannia auropunctata | reverse complement strand
GAGATGTGTATAAGAGACAGGTTTTTCCAACTTTAAAATCTATTTCAATTATGGCTTATTAAAATTTTTACTTTTTTATTTAATATTACAATTTTCTACACAAATTTACCACCTAATATTTTCCTAATGGAAAAAATTTCTGCGAATAAGCACAAATTTTTACTAAAAAAAATTTATCGAAATTTTTATTTTCTATATTTCCATACAAATATTTATTTTTTTGGAAAAATATATCTACGCAATAAGATCGGAAGAGCACACGTCTGAACTCCAGTCACTTAGGCATCTCGTATGCCGTCTTC
>NW_012062730.1:0-347 GCF_000956235.1 Wasmannia auropunctata | reverse complement strand
TAATACACTTACAACTTATGTAAGGAAACGTAATTTTTATGGGATAAGTAATACACTTATGACCTAAGTAAGAAAACGTAATTTTTATGGGATTATAACTTGGCGCCTTTTATTGATATCAAATCATTCATATAAGTAATATACTTATGACTTAAGTAAGGAAATGTAATTTTTATGGGATTATAACTTGGCGCCTTTTATTGATATCAAAACTTTCATATAAGTAATACACTTATGACTTAGGTAAGGAAACGTAATTTTTTGGGATTATAACTTGGCGCCTTTTATTGATATCAAATCTTTCATATAAGTAATACACTTATGACTCTGTCTCTTATACACATCTC
>NW_012062729.1:0-313 GCF_000956235.1 Wasmannia auropunctata | reverse complement strand
CGCCTTTTATAATGTTTAATTTAATTAATATAAAAATAATTATAACTTACTCTTCTAGCCATCAATCTAGATGAATAATTTTACTAATTTACATAAAATCTATTATCTGAATTAAATATTTCTTATTCTACAGAATTATCACCTTTAGTCTATTTTATACATTTAATAAATTAAAAATATCTATATCCCAATATTATCTATTACCCCAATTCCATAAATTTAAATATATTAATTTATTACTAATTCTAAATTTAGTAAGCCTCCCCCCTTTATCCTTTTTTTACATAAAATGATTCAGAATTTACTTATTTAT
>NW_012062727.1:0-364 GCF_000956235.1 Wasmannia auropunctata | reverse complement strand
CTATAATATTCAGTAACAAATTAACTAACCGTTACCTTCTTCAAGGCCACACGATAGAATTATTATGAACAATTTTACCCATATTTACACTAATTTTAATTGCAATCCCCTCTTTAAAAATTCTCTATCTTACAGATGAAATTCATAATAACAAATTATCTATTAAAGCTATCGGTCATCAATGATACTGAAGATACGAATATTCTGACTTCAAAAATATTGAATTTGACTCTTTTATAATCCCAACCAATCAACTCATAAATAATGAATTTCGCCTATTAGAAGTAGATAACCGATGTATTTTACCATTCAACTATCCTTTACGAATTCTTACAACTTCCTTAGACGTAATTCACGCATGAAC
>NW_012062726.1:0-301 GCF_000956235.1 Wasmannia auropunctata | reverse complement strand
GCTTCTTACATTAAAATATAAATACTTAAAATTTTAATTAGTATAATTAAATATAATCTAAATTATTTTAATATTAATATTTCTTATTAACATCATAATTATTATTATATAAATATATTATAATTTATATTCTATATTTTCAATATTTTATACTTTTAAATTTAATTAGATTTACTTTTTTATCTTTATTTATTATTGACCCATTTATTCTCTGATTTATTTTAGAGATAACTAATTTCATATTCATCTGTAATATAAGAATTTCAATAAATAACAAAAAAATAATTTTTTTTTACTTTAT
>NW_012062725.1:0-335 GCF_000956235.1 Wasmannia auropunctata | reverse complement strand
TCTAAATTCACTTCTTACTTAATTTTTATTTAAATTTTTATAAAATTCTATAGTGTCTTCTCGTCCCTTAAAATTATCTAAGCCTTCTTACTCAATAATTAAATTTTATTTATTAATCTAAAACAGTTAAAATTTCATTCTTTCTTTCATCCAAGTTTTCAATTAAAAAACAATTGATTATGCTACCTTTGTAGAGTCAAGATACTGCAGCCATTTAAGTTCCCACTCATAGAGCAGACATATTTTAAATTATAATCAAAAAACTATGTTTTTATTAAACAGTTGAACTTTAATTTGCCGAATTCTTAAAACTAATATACACCTTACTTTTAAAT
>NW_012062722.1:0-443 GCF_000956235.1 Wasmannia auropunctata | reverse complement strand
CTAGTCTGGCACTGTAAGGAGACATGAGAGGTGTAGCATAAGTGGGAGATGGCAACATCGCCGGTGAAATACCACTACTTTCATCGTTTCCTTACTTACTCGGGTTGGGCGGAGCGCGTGCCCCGAGGGCTTCGTGCCCCGGCGGTCACGGTGTTCTAGAGCCAAGCGTGTCAGAGTGGCGTGAGGCCTCGGCCGATCGCCGTTTGTACTCCCGCGTGATCCGATTCGAGGACACTGCCAGGCGGGGAGTTTGACTGGGGCGGTACATCTGTCAAAGAATAACGCAGGTGTCCTAAGGCCAGCTCAGCGAGGACAGAAACCTCGCGTAGAGCAAAAGGGCAAAAGCTGGCTTGATCTCGATGTTCAGTACGCATAGAGACTGCGAAAGCACGGCCTATCGATCCTTTTGGAGATCGGAAGAGCACACGTCTGAACTCCAGTCA
>NW_012062721.1:0-308 GCF_000956235.1 Wasmannia auropunctata | reverse complement strand
TCCTTATTCCCTTATTCAATTATATCACTAAAACCTAAAATTTTAACCAAAAATTTTTTATTCCATCACTTTAAACCCACTTCACTTTATTCTTACACACTCCATTCAACCTATTAATTAAACATCACAAAAATTAAAATCAACTACATTAACTACCATACCCTACTCTTACATTAAAATTAAAAATTTCACCCCAAATCAATCAGTCTTCTATAAACAAATATAAATAAGTAAGCTAATTAAAGCTTTTAGGTTCATAACCTAAATATAGATTATTTACTTCTCTTATTTATTTTACTTACCTTAAT
>NW_012062720.1:0-323 GCF_000956235.1 Wasmannia auropunctata | reverse complement strand
ATCCAATGAAATAAAAAATATTACCAATACTAATAATAAAATTAAAATTACATTTATTTTTTTAAAATTAATTTTATCCTCTAAACTCATAAACATAAGTCTCACAATTCAAAATCTTAAAACTACTAACCAAAAAGAATAATATTCCATCCCCGTATAAAATCCAACTACTCTATATAACATATCCTTAAATATATACATAAATAACAAAAAAAATCTAATTAAATAACATAAATTAGAATAAAATATAATTATAAAATTTTTTACTAACATAAAATTTATAAAAACTACTATCAAAACAAATTTTATCATAAATTTTATTA
>NW_012062719.1:0-332 GCF_000956235.1 Wasmannia auropunctata | reverse complement strand
CGTGTGCTCTTCCGATCTTTTTTCGAAAAGCAATAAAAATTTCTATAAATATAATCTCTCACTTCGAACACTCGAGGACATGTATATAATGTTCTTAAAGCAAAGGAATAGTTCTGTAAAATGTAATCTGTTACTTCGAAGACTCGAGGACATCTATATAATTATTTTAAAGCAAATAAATATTTCTAAAAATGCACTCTCTCACTTCGTAGACTCGAGGACCGGCACATAGTGTTATTAAAGCAAATAAATATTTCTAAAAACAATCACTCACTCCGAAAATTCGAGCTTATGTGTATAATTTTTTTAAAGCATATAAATATCTGTAAAAA
>NW_012062718.1:0-320 GCF_000956235.1 Wasmannia auropunctata | reverse complement strand
CTACCATGGTTCCAATGTAGGGAATGGATGAAAGTAGATTAGTGATTACTGTTGCTCCTCAAAATGATATTTGTCCTCATGGAAGAACATACCCTAAAGAAGCGGTAGCTATTGAGATGAAAAAAATAGAGGTTCCAATTATTCATGTATGAGTCAAGTAATATGAAGCATAATAAATTCCTCGTCCAATATGAAGATATAAGCAGATAAAAAAAAATGTAGCTCCATTAATGTGAATATTATGAATTAATCATCCGTTATTTACATCTTGGATAATGTGTATAATTCTTAAGAAGGCTAATCTAATGTTTGCACAATAA
>NW_012062716.1:0-309 GCF_000956235.1 Wasmannia auropunctata | reverse complement strand
GGTACAGGATGAACAATTTATCCCCCTTTAGCTTCTAACATTTTCCACAGAGGATCTTCTATCGACCTTTCAATTTTTTCCCTTCATATTGCAGGAATCTCATCAATTCTTGGTGCTATTAATTTTATTTCAACAATTATAAACATACACCACAAAAACGTATCAATAGATAAAATCCCCCTCTTAGTTTGATCTATTATAATTACTGCCATCCTACTCCTTCTTTCTCTCCCTGTATTAGCAGGTGCAATTACTGTATTATTGACAGACCGCAATCTCAATACTTCTTTCTTTGACCCCTCCGGAGGA
>NW_012062715.1:0-458 GCF_000956235.1 Wasmannia auropunctata | reverse complement strand
TTCAGACGTGTGCTCTTCCGATCTAATTGTATGCGGTTCCGCTGCCGGGTTCCGGAATAGGAACCGGATTCCCTTTCGCCCGACGGGCGTGTGTCGTTCGCTCTATCTCTCTCTTACTTTTTACAGTAATCGATCATTTTGGCTAGGACAACACTAGAGTATAGTACGCCGTCATTGACATAGGATTTCTCCTAGGGCTTAGGATCGACTGACTCGTGTGCAACGGCTGTTCACACGAAACCCTTCTCCACGTCAGTCCTCCAGGGCCTCGCTGGAGTATTTGCTACTACCACCAAGATCTGCACCGACGGCGGCTCCAGGCAGGCTCGCGCCCAGACCCTTCTGCGCACACCGCCGCGACCCTCCTACTCGTCAGGGCTTCGTGGCGGCGCGTACGGCGCGCGTGAACGCCCCGCACGGCCGCCCCACTTGCCGCTGACGGCAGAGTATAGGCTCGA
>NW_012062714.1:0-312 GCF_000956235.1 Wasmannia auropunctata | reverse complement strand
TCACTCACGATGTTTCTAACACTTTGATCTCGTGAGAATTCCGACTCTCTTGGTGTCCTTGATTCCCTCGCGGGGTTTCTTTGGGCCTGGGGTCAGGGTCTGGCTCTTCTCCGATTATTCACGGTGTCTGAACACTGTGACTCGCGGGAATTCCGACTCTCTTGGTGTCCTTGATTCCCTCGCGGGGTTTCTTTGGGCCCGGGGTAAGGGTCGAGCTCCACGGATTACTTCCACGCGGTTACCGGATCACTCACGATGTTTCAACACTGTGATTCTCGCGACAATTCCGACTTTAGATCGGAAGAGCACACG
>NW_012062713.1:0-332 GCF_000956235.1 Wasmannia auropunctata | reverse complement strand
CGACACTCTGCTTCTTCATTCGTTACATACGTAAACCCATGTGTTATACACCGAACGTGCATGTACACTCCGAGGAGTATACGCACAACGTCGGGTTTTGTTAAAAAAAGATCATGTATATTTTTGTTCTCATTCTCCCTATGATAGCGGCGCGTAGCCGCTCAGCCCTGACGCTAGATCGACGATGCGATACTCAGACGTCGAGGAACGTGCGTACTCAAAGTACGTAGAAAAATTTCGCTAAGGCGTACAAGTAAAGCGGGAAGAGAAATCCGCCAGGGATCTCGCACTTCCGTCGCACTCGAGATCGGAAGAGCACACGTCTGAACTCC
>NW_012062712.1:0-318 GCF_000956235.1 Wasmannia auropunctata | reverse complement strand
TGGAGTTCAGACGTGTGCTCTTCCGATCTTGAACGATTACCCTGAACGGTGGATCACTTGGCTCGTGGGTCGATGAAGAACGCAGCTAATTGCGCGTCAACTTGTGAACTGCAGGACACATGAACATCGACATTTCGAACGCACATTGCGGTCCACGGATACAATTCCCGGACCACGCCTGGCTGAGGGTCGTTTTAGTACCAACAGACTGCTTGCGCCCACTCTCGTCGTCGCGCACCCGCCTTAACACTTTGGTGGTGCGCGCGACGATATAGAGAGAGGAGCGTACGACTGAGTCGACAAGGCACACAGGGGATA
>NW_012062711.1:0-352 GCF_000956235.1 Wasmannia auropunctata | reverse complement strand
TTATTCTGATTCTTTGGTCACCCAGAAGTTTATATTCTAATTTTACCAGGTTTCGGTTTAATTTCACATATTATTATAAGAGAAAGAGGAAAAAGAGAAACATTTGGATCATTAGGTATAATCTACGCAATAATTGCAATTGGATTTTTAGGATTTATCGTTTGGGCTCACCATATATTTACAATCGGTTTAGATGTAGACCCTCGAGCTTATTTTACTTCAGCAACAATAATTATTGCAATTCCTACCGGAATCAAAGTTTTTAGATGAATCTCCACATTACATGGAATAAAAATCAACTACAACCCTGCCCTATGATGATCTTTAGGATTCATTTTTTTATTTACTATAG
>NW_012062710.1:0-442 GCF_000956235.1 Wasmannia auropunctata | reverse complement strand
CTGGAGTTCAGACGTGTGCTCTTCCGATCTTTGTACGCCTTAGCGAAATTTTTCTACGTACTTTGAGTACGCACGTTCCTCGACGTCTGAGTATCGCATCGTCGATCTAGCGTCAGGGCTGAGCGGCTACGCGCCGCTATCATAGGGAGAATGAGAACAAAAATATACATGATCTTTTTTTAACAAAACCCGACGTTGTGCGTATACTCCTCGGAGTGTACATGCACGTTCGGTGTATAACACATGGGTTTACGTATGTAACGAATGAAGAAGCAGAGTGTCGCCGACCGGCTCGCAAGACCGGCGGCAAGTACCGACACACGCACACGGCTCTCTGTGCTGCGCTCGCTGGCTCTCGAGAAAAACGCACACACGAAGCTCCCTGGTTGATCCTGCCAGTAGTCATATGCTTGTACTGAGTCGACAAGGCACACAGGGGATA
>NW_012062709.1:0-348 GCF_000956235.1 Wasmannia auropunctata | reverse complement strand
ATGTATATTAATGAATTAAGAAAAAATTAATTGTAATATTTTTGGATGAAGTTATAATGATAATATTAGTATAAATTAGAATAGGTTATTTAAAAGTAAGGTGTATATTAGTTTTAAGAATTCGGCAAATTAAAGTTCAACTGTTTAATAAAAACATAGTTTTTTGATTATAATTTAAAATATGTCTGCTCTATGAGTGGGAACTTAAATGGCTGCAGTATCTTGACTGTACAAAGGTAGCCTAATCAATTGTTTTTTAATTGAAAACTTGGATGAAAGAAAGAATGAAATTTTAACTGTTTTAGATTAATCAATAAAATTTAATTATTGAGTAAAAAGGCTTAGATA
>NW_012062708.1:0-414 GCF_000956235.1 Wasmannia auropunctata | reverse complement strand
TGCCTAAGTGACTGGAGTTCAGACGTGTGCTCTTCCGATCTAAGCCACGAGAATCTCTCTATCGGATCAGAGTGCCAAGTGGGCCATTTTTGGTAAGCAGAACTGGTGCTGTGGGATGAACCAAACGCAGAGTTAAGGCGCCCAACTCGACGCTCATGGGACACCATGAAAGGCGTTGGTTGCTTAAGACAGCAGGACGGTGGCCATGGAAGTCGGAATCCGCTAAGGAGTGTGTAACAACTCACCTGCCGAAGCAACTAGCCCTGAAAATGGATGGCGCTGAAGCGTCGAGCCTATACTCTGCCGTCAGCGGCAAGTGGGGCGGCCGTGCGGGGCGTTCACGCGCGCCGTACGCGCCGCCACGAAGCCCTGACGAGTAGGAGGGTACTGAGTCGACAAGGCACACAGGGGATA
>NW_012062707.1:0-344 GCF_000956235.1 Wasmannia auropunctata | reverse complement strand
GTGATGACGAGATGTAACACGAGAATCAACATTCCAAGGCTGACATACATTAAACGTATACAATGGAATACGTCTAGGAATAATTTTATTCATTGTATCCGAAGTATTATTTTTTTTATCTTTTTTTTGAGCATACTTTCACTCTTCCTTCGCCCCAAATATAGAAATTGGACAAATATGACCCCCCCATGGAATTAAACCATTTAATCCTTTTGATATCCCTTTATTAAACACTATTATTTTAATTTCATCAGGATTAACAGTAACCTGATCTAATCACGCAATAATTAACAAAAATTTATCGGAAAGAAGAAAAAGTCTACTTATTACAATTATCTTAGGTA
>NW_012062706.1:0-321 GCF_000956235.1 Wasmannia auropunctata | reverse complement strand
TATTATTGTATAAGGAATAAACTCATTCAACCCCCTAAGTACCCGAATGTCTTGATTATTTATCATTGAATGTATAATAATTCCTCTACATATAAATAATATTGATTTAAAAATTGCATGAGTTAACAAATGAAAAAATGCATAAAATTTTAATCCCATTCTTAACACTATCATCATCAGCCCCAGCTGACTTAATGTTGATAGCGCAATAATTTTTTTTAAATCAACCTCAAACAAAGCTATCCCCCCCGCTATAAATATAGTTAACACTGCTAAAAAAAATAATTTTTCACTTTGGGCCCTCCTTATTAAATACTCATT
>NW_012062705.1:0-424 GCF_000956235.1 Wasmannia auropunctata | reverse complement strand
TATCCCCTGTGTGCCTTGTCGACTCAGTCCACTCGTTTGTGTCATTTCGGACGACGCCCAGGGAAGACTGGCTCCTCTCTCCTCCTCGGAGGCCAGCACGGCCCCGAAAGATGGGAGGGAGCGCGTCTCGCTCAGCTCGGCGAACGTCCAACGATCGCTCGTACGCTCCTCTCTCTATATCGTCGCGCGCACCACCAAAGTGTTAAGGCGGGTGCGCGACGACGAGAGTGGGCGCAAGCAGTCTGTTGGTACTAAAACGACCCTCAGCCAGGCGTGGTCCGGGAATTGTATCCGTGGACCGCAATGTGCGTTCGAAATGTCGATGTTCATGTGTCCTGCAGTTCACAAGTTGACGCGCAATTAGCTGCGTTCTTCATCGACCCACGAGCCAAGTAGATCGGAAGAGCACACGTCTGAACTCCAG
>NW_012062702.1:0-544 GCF_000956235.1 Wasmannia auropunctata | reverse complement strand
CTGGAGTTCAGACGTGTGCTCTTCCGATCTGTCGGCGAAAGCAACACGCGGCGAGAAAGCAACACGCCGCGAGGGACTTAGAAAATTTTCGGCTCGGTCGGGTCCGGAGGTAAACCTGGCCGATCTACGCTTCCCCGCTAAAGCCCTTAATGTTACGTCGATTCGCGTGCCCGCACGTTTATTCGGCTACCCTAGTGCCCCCGTGCACCCCCGTCGTCCGTTCGCCTCGATAGCGGAGAATTTTCGGCGCCGGAGGTAATCGCGGCGAAAGCAACACGCCGCGCGAAAGCAACACGCCGCGCGGGACTTAGAAAAATTCGGCTCGGTCGATCCGGAGTAAACCTGGGCCAGTCTACGCTTCCCCGCTAAAGCCCTTAATGTTACGTCGATTCGCGTGCCCGCACGTTTATTCGGCACCCTAGTGCCCCCGTGCACCCCCGTCGTCCGTTCGCCTCGATAGCGGAGAATTTTCGGCGCCGGAGGTATCGCGGCGAAGCACACGCCGCGCGAAAGCAACACGCCGCGCGGGACTTAGAAAAACTGA
>NW_012062701.1:0-400 GCF_000956235.1 Wasmannia auropunctata | reverse complement strand
TGCGGCTCACGGAGTGCGTGACTCGCGCGAGCGGAACGCGGCGCCGAACGAGATTACCTCGTCCTTGCTTCGGCATCGTGACACGGCACAAGCGCGCGCGAGAACATAGAGATAGGCGCGCTCTCGGCTAGCTCGGATTGCGTGCGCGTCGTTGACACGCGCGCTCTCCAATATCGTCCGTCAATTCCACTGATCTCTCTCTCTTCTCTTCTCTCTGTGTGTCCTTACAGTCGCCGACTCAGCGCGCGCTCACGAGAAGGGCGCAAAGAGCAGGACCTCCGGAACGTTAATGATCCTTCCGCAGGTTCACCTACGGAAACCTTGTTACGACTTTTACTTCCTCTAAATGATCAAGTTTGGTCAAGATCGGAAGAGCACACGTCTGAACTCCAGTCACTTA
>NW_012062700.1:0-821 GCF_000956235.1 Wasmannia auropunctata | reverse complement strand
TATCCCCTGTGTGCCTTGTCGACTCAGTCCTCCTCGGAGGCCAGCACGGCCCCGAAAGATGGGAGGGAGCGCGTCTCGCTCAGCTCGGCGAACGTCCAACGATCGCTCGTACGCTCCTCTCTCTATATCGTCGCGCGCACCACCAAAGTGTTAAGGCGGGTGCGCGACGACGAGAGTGGGCGCAAGCAGTCTGTTGGTACTAAAACGACCCTCAGCCAGGCGTGGTCCGGGAATTGTATCCGTGGACCGCAATGTGCGTTCGAAATGTCGATGTTCATGTGTCCTGCAGTTCACAAGTTGACGCGCAATTAGCTGCGTTCTTCATCGACCCACGAGCCAAGTGATCCACCGTTCAGGGTAATCGTTCATCTTGCGTGCTTTCGCAACGCTGTCAAACATGTTTCGGTATTTGCTTCACTCCTCTCTCTCGTGGCCATCTCTCGCCGGGGCTTCACCATCTCTCTCTCCTCGTCTTCCACTCGGCCACTCTCTCGGCGCGCGGGCAGCGCGCGAGGAGGCACGGAGAGTCGACGGGGGAGAGTGGGATCCTCCGGGATCAACGCCACTCGCGAGGGAATGGGGGCCCTTCGATCAGCCTGGCCGCGCGTCCGAGCACGCGCGGACCGCCGCCCCGTTTGCAGGGGGCTACGGCACAACGTGAGACGACATCGTCGCGCGAGCGGAGCGTCTCTCGTCTCCAACCGGCGCGCGATCGCGCGGGGGAATGAGACGAGAGCCGGGGCGGAAATCTTTGAAAAACATCGGGCGACGAAGACGAGAGAAACACCCGCCAACTGAGTCGACAAGGCACACAGGGGATA
>NW_012062699.1:0-492 GCF_000956235.1 Wasmannia auropunctata | reverse complement strand
CTAAGTGGCTGGAGTTCAGACGTGTGCTCTTCCGATTAACACGCCGCGCGAAAGCAACACGCCGCGCGGGACTTAGAAAAATTTCGGCTCGGTCGGGTCCGGAGGTAAACCTGGCCGATCTACGCTTCCCCGCTAAAGCCCTCAATGTTACGTCGATTCGCGTGCCCGCACGTTTATTCGGCCACCCTAGTCGCCCCCGTGCCACCCCCGACGTCCGTTCGCCTCGATAGCGGAGAATTTTCGGCGCCGGAGGTAATCGCGGCGAAAGCAACACGCCGCGCGGGACTTAGAAAATTTTCGGCTCGGTCGGGTCCGGAGGTAAACCTGGCCGATCTACGCTTCCCCGCTAAAGCCCTTAATGTTACGTCGATTCGCGTGCCCGCACGTTTATTCGGCCACCCTAGTGCCCCCGTGCACCCCCGTCGTCCGTTCGCCTCGATAGCGGAGAATTTTTGGCGCCGGAGACTGAGTCGACAAGGCACACAGGGGATA
>NW_012062698.1:0-307 GCF_000956235.1 Wasmannia auropunctata | reverse complement strand
AATTAAGTAAGAAGTGAATTTAGATTTTTACTTGGTTGGGAGGATAATTAAATTTTGTAAACTTTAATTTTAAAAAGACATGGAAGAATGGTTAGTTGGGAAAGAATGGTTGATAAATTTAGAAAGAATTAATTACCTGAGGGATAACAGCGTGATATTTTTAGAGAGATCTTATTGATAAAAGTGATTGCGACCTCGATGTTGAATTTAGATAAAATCTAGGCGTAGAGGCTTAGGGATTTAAGTCTGTTCGACTTTTAATATCTTACATGATTTGAGTTTAGATCGGTGTAAGCCAGATCGGATT
>NW_012062696.1:0-350 GCF_000956235.1 Wasmannia auropunctata | reverse complement strand
CTAAGTGACTGGAGTTCAGACGTGTGCTCTTCCGATCTGTTCTTCATCGACCCACGAGCCAAGTGATCCACCGTTCAGGGTAATCGTTCATCTTGCGTGCTTTCGCAACGCTGTCAAACATGTTTCGGTATTTGCTTCACTCCTCTCTCTCGTGGCCATCTCTCGCCGGGGCTTCACCATCTCTCTCTCCTCGTCTTCCACTCGGCCACTCTCTCGGCGCGCGGGCAGCGCGCGAGGAGGCACGGAGAGTCGACGGGGGAGAGTGGGATCCTCCGGGATCAACGCCACTCGCGAGGGAATGGGGGCCCTTCGATCAGCCTGGACTGAGTCGACAAGGCACACAGGGGATA
>NW_012062695.1:0-300 GCF_000956235.1 Wasmannia auropunctata | reverse complement strand
GTTTTATTTTTGTCCAGTGATGTTATTTTTTATGATGTTAAGAAATTGAATAATAAGACCGGTAGTTACTAATCTTTATTTTTTGAATTATTCTATTTTAATTATTATTATAATTTTAACTGTTATAAGATATATATTTATATTAATAGGATGGTCTTCTGATTCTATGTATTCAGTGATTGGGACTATTCGAGTAAGTTCTCAAACTTTGTCTTATGAGGTTAGTTTTATTATAATTATTTTAATTTTGATAATTTTGAGAGAGAGATATTCTTTTATTGATTTTATAAAGTGGCAAAT
>NW_012062694.1:0-467 GCF_000956235.1 Wasmannia auropunctata | reverse complement strand
TTTGTTATTAAAAGATTTAAGTATTTAAATGCTTCAAGTATTTAAATGCTTGATTTCAACGATACAAAAAGTTTTAAAAATAAAGGAAATTAAAGGAAATTAAAAAAGAAAAAGAAAGATATAAGAAAAGAAAAAAATTAAAAGGAAAGAAAGGAAAGAAAAAGGAAGTAAATAAGAAGTAAGAAGGGAGAAAGAAAGGTTAGAAGAATACATACATACATATATATATACACATCTCTTTGCATTTCTTTACGCTTTCATGTTATGTTGCTCTCACGCTCTTTTGCTTCCTTGCGCTCTTACTCTTTCACTTTACAATCTTTAGTTCTTTACAATCTGGTGTTGTGTAGATCCTCGTCGTACTCTCTTTCTCTCATTTTTTCTCCCTCTCTCACTCACTCACTCACCACTCTCTCTCTCTCTCTCTCTCTCTCTCTGTGGATATTTCGGCGTGCGCGGACGCTAAG
>NW_012062693.1:0-358 GCF_000956235.1 Wasmannia auropunctata | reverse complement strand
TATCCCCTGTGTGCCTTGTCGACTTCGTCTGAATACTGCGTGCATGGAATAATGGAATAGGACCTCGGTTCTATTTTGTTGGTTTTCGGAACCCCGAGGTAATGATTAATAGGGACAGATGGGGGCATTCGTATTGCGACGTTAGAGGTGAAATTCTTGGATCGTCGCAAGACGGACAGAAGCGAAAGCATTTGCCAAAAATGTTTTCATTAATCAAGAACGAAAGTTAGAGGTTCGAAGGCGATCAGATACCGCCCTAGTTCTAACCATAAACGATGCCAGCTAGCGATCCGCCGAAGTTCCTCCGATGACTCGGCGGGCAGCTTCCGAGATCGGAAGAGCACACGTCTGAACTCCA
>NW_012062691.1:0-372 GCF_000956235.1 Wasmannia auropunctata | reverse complement strand
CAGACGTGTGCTCTTCCGATCTATATATAAATTCGGAGAATTACGGAACAAAAATCAATTGCATATAAAACTTTTGTACATTTATTAGCACATCCTGCAGGTTGTATTCACAGTTCTCGCATGCTCATGTTGAGGTTACGAGAGAGATTTTCAATAAAAAAAAAGCAAAAAAGGCAAGAAAAGTAAAAAAAGCAAATTTGTGATATATATATATATATATATATATATATATACACACACAGTGTGGTCCATAAGTTCCCGGACTGATTTTTTTGCAGCCTCCCCATTGACGCCATTTATCGGATGACTGTTGAACTACATTGTGTGAATCTTTTCGAACAGTCATGTTGAAGATCGGAAGAGCACACGTCT
>NW_012062690.1:0-329 GCF_000956235.1 Wasmannia auropunctata | reverse complement strand
GCGTATACGCATCCTGTCCATTTCTGTCAGTAAATGCGTACACGCATTCTGTCCGTTTCTGTCTGCAAATACGTATACGCATCCTGTCCGTTTCTGTCTGCAAATGCGTATACGAGCCTGTCCGTTCTGTCCACAAATACATATACGCATCTTGTCCGTTTCTGTCTGCAAATGCGTATACGCATCCTATCCATTTCTTACTGCTGATGCGCAAACGGGCCTGAACACAATCTATCTGCATTTATCCGTAATTGCAGATTAAGAAACGCATAGTAAAGCAGACAGAAACCTGTCTCTTATACACATCTCTGAGCGGGCTGGCAAGGCAG
>NW_012062688.1:0-306 GCF_000956235.1 Wasmannia auropunctata | reverse complement strand
ATCGTGGATTATCAATTACTCAACAAATTCCTCTAATTTTACCTAAGATACCGCCAAACTATTTAAATTTCAACCCTCTTTAGGCCTACTCTCTCATTACTTTAAACTAAGTACAATAATAGGGTATCTAATCCTAGTCTCCCTCATAACTTCTCGAATTTCTTTATCGTCTTAATTCTCATCAAATTACATATTTCACCATATAATCCTATGTCCCATAAAACTCTAAATTTAACCATTATCTATTCTTAACTCTATAAATTTACACACAGCTCTTAGTCTAACCGCAATTGCTGGCACTAATGT
>NW_012062687.1:0-362 GCF_000956235.1 Wasmannia auropunctata | reverse complement strand
GTGACTGGAGTTCAGACGTGTGCTCTTCCGATCTAACATAGAGATAGGCGCGCTCTCGGCTAGCTCGGATTGCGTGCGCGTCGTTGACACGCGCGCTCTCCAATATCGTCCGTCAATTCCACTGATCTCTCTCTCTTCTCTTCTCTCTGTGTGTCCTTACAGTCGCCGACTCAGCGCGCGCTCACGAGAAGGGCGCAAAGAGCAGGACCTCCGGAACGTTAATGATCCTTCCGCAGGTTCACCTACGGAAACCTTGTTACGACTTTTACTTCCTCTAAATGATCAAGTTTGGTCATCTTCCCGGCAACATCGGCAATGCCGACGCATTGCCGCGACTGAGTCGACAAGGCACACAGGGGATA
>NW_012062685.1:0-432 GCF_000956235.1 Wasmannia auropunctata | reverse complement strand
TTCAGACGTGTGCTCTTCCGATCTTAACAAGGTTTCCGTAGGTGAACCTGCGGAAGGATCATTAACGTTCCGGAGGTCCTGCTCTTTGCGCCCTTCTCGTGAGCGCGCGCTGAGTCGGCGACTGTAAGGACACACAGAGAGAAGAGAAGAGAGAGAGATCAGTGGAATTGACGGACGATATTGGAGAGCGCGCGTGTCAACGACGCGCACGCAATCCGAGCTAGCCGAGAGCGCGCCTATCTCTATGTTCTCGCGCGCGCTTGTGCCGTGTCACGATGCCGAAGCAAGGACGAGGTAATCTCGTTCGGCGCCGCGTTCCGCTCGCGCGAGTCACGCACTCCGTGAGCCGCGACACGCGCGCCGCTTCGCGCAACGCACGTACGAGACGTTGCACGCGAGAGACAACTGAGTCGACAAGGCACACAGGGGATA
>NW_012062684.1:0-381 GCF_000956235.1 Wasmannia auropunctata | reverse complement strand
CTGGAGTTCAGACGTGTGCTCTTCCGATCTCTAGTCATTGCGATAGTAATCCTGCTCAGTACGAGAGGAACCGCAGGTTCGGACATTTGGTTCACGCACTCGGTCGAGCGGCCGGTGGTGCGAAGCTACCATCCGTGGGATTATGCCTGAACGCCTCTAAGGCCGTATCCTCTCTAGTCAAAGGTGGCAATGATATCTCTAGGAGTCTCGTGAGTCGAAAGGCTCAAAACAATGTGACACTTACCTACTAGGCGGCCGGTCCACGGGCCGGTCGTCGCACGAGCCCGGTTTGCCGTACGGCGCCATCGCCCGTCGTCGGGATCTCACCGCTACGACGGCACGGCGTCAAACGGACTGAGTCGACAAGGCACACAGGGGATA
>NW_012062683.1:0-367 GCF_000956235.1 Wasmannia auropunctata | reverse complement strand
TGACTGGAGTTCAGACGTGTGCTCTTCCGATCTAAACCAATCGGTGGCGGGCGGTCTCCGTCCGTCCACCGTTTATTTTGGTGACTCTGAATAACTTTGTGCTGATCGCACGGTCCTAGCACCGGCGACGCATCTTTCAAATGTCTGCCTTATCAACTGTCGATGGTAGGTTCTGCGCCTACCATGGTTGTAACGGGTAACGGGGAATCAGGGTTCGATTCCGGAGAGGGAGCCTGAGAAACGGCTACCACATCCAAGGAAGGCAGCAGGCGCGCAAATTACCCACTCCCGGCACGGGGAGGTAGTGACGAAAAATAACGATACGGGACTCATCCGAGGACTGAGTCGACAAGGCACACAGGGGATA
>NW_012062682.1:0-343 GCF_000956235.1 Wasmannia auropunctata | reverse complement strand
TTGCCCTTGCAATGAAGGTGGATCAGGTGTCCTGGCTTTACGAAGTCCAGTGCGCCGGGCTGGTCAATGTTGTTTGGAGCCATAACTCCTAGCGGCCGTCCTTGGCGGTTGCGTTGTCCTAATGCTCGAGGACGTCTGGGCAGTCGCGTTTGTGAAGGTGCCGGAAAGTCATAGGTTGGGTGAGGATGTTCCGACTCTCTCGGTGTCCTTGATTCCCTCTCGGGGTTTCTTTGGGCCCGGGGTCAGGGTCGAGCTCTCCGGATTACCTCCGCGCGGTTACCGGATCACTCACGATGTTTCAACACTTTGATTCTCGTGAGAATAGATCGGAAGAGCACACGTC
>NW_012062680.1:0-504 GCF_000956235.1 Wasmannia auropunctata | reverse complement strand
CGACGTGTGCTCTTCCGATTTCCCTGGCGGATTTCTCTTCCCGCTTTACTTGTACGCCTTAGCGAAATTTTTCTACGTACTTTGAGTACGCACGTTCCTCGACGTCTGAGTATCGCATCGTCGATCTAGCGTCAGGGCTGAGCGGCTACGCGCCGCTATCATAGGGAGAATGAGAACAAAAATATACATGATCTTTTTTT
The DNA here is from genome assembly GCF_000956235.1 of Wasmannia auropunctata. NCBI lineage: Eukaryota > Metazoa > Arthropoda > Insecta > Hymenoptera > Formicidae > Wasmannia > Wasmannia auropunctata. The sequence continues at coordinate 304 of NW_012062680.1, read as the reverse complement.
AACAAAACCCGACGTTGTGCGTATACTCCTCGGAGTGTACATGCACGTTCGGTGTATAACACATGGGTTTACGTATGTAACGAATGAAGAAGCAGAGTGTCGCCGACCGGCTCGCGAAGACCGGCGGCAAGTACCGACACACGCACACGGCTCTCTGTGCTGCGCTCGCTGGCTCTCGAGAAAAACGCACACACGAAGCTCCCTGGTTGATCCTGCCAGTAGTCATACTGCTTAGTCTCAAAGATTAAGCCATGCATGTCTCAGTGCATGCCGAATAAGGTGAAACCGCGAATGGCTCATTAAA
>NW_012062679.1:0-339 GCF_000956235.1 Wasmannia auropunctata | reverse complement strand
GTGCTCTTCCGATCTGTAACGCATTCGTTTTTTAGCGCGATTATTTTCAATATCTTTTTTATATCGCTTGACTTGTTTAGTGCGAATATTTTCAATATCCCTTTTATATCGCTCCACCTTTTTAGCGCGATTATTTTTTATATCCCTTTTATATCGCTCCATTTGTTGCATGCGATTATTTTCTATATTTCTTTTATATTGCTTTCTTTTTTTCGCGCGATTATTTTCTAAATTCTGTTTATATCGATTACGTTTTTTAGCACGATTATCTTGTACATTTTGTTGGTACTGGCTACATCTTTCAACACAATCAGCACGAATATTTTATAAATTTTCTTG
>NW_012062678.1:0-485 GCF_000956235.1 Wasmannia auropunctata | reverse complement strand
ACTGGAGTTCAGACGTGTGCTCTTCCGATCTTTATCGAAATCCCTTTTTAATTTCTGCGGTCTTCATTACGCTATCTATTGCATTTCTTGTTTTTATTTTTTACGTATACATTGAAAATAATACAACATGGATTTTATTTGTTTAATTTGATATAATATTTTTTTTCGAGGTATATTTTTTTTAGTTTTTAATTCAATTACAATAAATATACTTGAAATAACATTTTGATTTTACTTCTTTTTGGTAATACTATATTTTTAATTTATTAAATTAAATTTTTTAAAATCATGTATACAACTTGGATTTTAATTGTTTAATTTGATACAATAGATTTTTTCGGGGTATATTAATTACAAAATAATTTTGCGTGATTGTTATATATTGAAGATAATGCCACTTAGGTTTTTTCATAATTTAACAACAGTTTTTTTTCGAAAGATCGGAAGAGCACACGTCTGAACTCCAGTCACTTAGGCATCTCGTA
>NW_012062677.1:0-449 GCF_000956235.1 Wasmannia auropunctata | reverse complement strand
GACTGGAGTTCAGACGTGTGCTCTTCCGATCTGTACGCACGTTCCTCGACGTCTGAGTATCGCATCGTCGATCTAGCGTCAGGGCTGAGCGGCTACGCGCCGCTATCATAGGGAGAATGAGAACAAAAATATACATGATCTTTTTTTAACAAAACCCGACGTTGTGCGTATACTCCTCGGAGTGTACATGCACGTTCGGTGTATAACACATGGGTTTACGTATGTAACGAATGAAGAAGCAGAGTGTCGCAGACCGGCTCGCAAGACCGGCGGCAAGTACCGACACACGCACACGGCTCTCTGTGCTGCGCTCGCTGGCTCTCGAGAAAAACGCACACACGAAGCTCCCTGGTTGATCCTGCCAGTAGTCATATGCTTGTCTCAAAGATTAAGCCATGCATGTCTCAGTGCATGCCGAATTAAGGTGAAACCGCGAATGGCTCATTAAA
>NW_012062675.1:0-350 GCF_000956235.1 Wasmannia auropunctata | reverse complement strand
AGACTCGAAGAAATATATATATATATATATATATATATGTATAATGTGTTTAAAACAAAGATATATTCGTAAAAAGGCAATCTCTCATTTGAAATATTCGACAACATGTATATTATGTTTTTAAAGCAAAAAAATATTTCTAAAAATGCAATCTCTTATTTTGGAGACTGCAGGTTATGTATATAATTTTTTTAAAGATTAAAAATATTTCTAAAAATGCAATTTCTCTTTTGGAATATTCGAGGACATGGATATGATTTTATTAAAGGAAATAAATAATTTTAAAAATTTCCCTTTTTGAAAACTCGAGGACATATATATAATTTTTATAAAGCATAGAAATATTTCTA
>NW_012062674.1:0-382 GCF_000956235.1 Wasmannia auropunctata | reverse complement strand
AGTTCAGACGTGTGCTCTTCCGATCTCGCGCGCGCGCGCGCGAAGAGAGACAGGGAGAGCGTTTCGCATACAAAACTTTGACGACCTCAGAGCAGGCGAGATCACCCGCTGAATTTAAGCATATTATTAAGCGGAGGAAAAGAAACTAACTAGGATTTCCTTAGTAGCGGCGAGCGAACAGGAAAGAGCCCAGCGCCGAATCCCGCGGTTCCGCCGCAGGGAAATGTGGTGTTTGGGAGGGTCCGTTTATCCCGAGGTGCCGCGTCGCGTCCAAGTCCATCTTGAATGGGGCCACTTACCCGCAGAGGGTGCCAGGCCCGTAGCGACCGGTGCGCGTCTCGGGAGGATCGTCTCCTTAGAGTCGGGTTGCTTGAGAGTGCAG
>NW_012062673.1:0-334 GCF_000956235.1 Wasmannia auropunctata | reverse complement strand
TTTTTAGGGTATGTTCTTCCATGAGGACAAATATCATTTTGAGGAGCAACAGTAATCACTAATCTACTTTCATCCATTCCCTACATTGGAACCATGGTAGTAACCTGAATCTGAGGAGGATTCTCAATTAATCATGCCACACTAAATCGATTTTTATCTTTACACTTCAGTCTTCCATTTATTATCTTAATAATAGTAATACTACAGCTATACTTTCTTCATGCCACTGGATCTTCCAACCCCCTAGGAACCAATAGAAATTTTAACAAAATTCCCCTCCACATTTATTTTTCCTTTAAAGATATATTAACAATCATTATTTTTTTATTTCTAC
>NW_012062672.1:0-425 GCF_000956235.1 Wasmannia auropunctata | reverse complement strand
TATCCCCTGTGTGCCTTGTCGACTCAGTTTATCCTCCTGTCTCTCGCGTGCAACGTCTCGTACGTGCGTTGCGCGAAGCGGCGCGCGTGTCGCGGCTCACGGAGTGCGTGACTCGCGCGAGCGGAACGCGGCGCCGAACGAGATTACCTCGTCCTTGCTTCGGCATCGTGACACGGCACAAGCGCGCGCGAGAACATAGAGATAGGCGCGCTCTCGGCTAGCTCGGATTGCGTGCGCGTCGTTGACACGCGCGCTCTCCAATATCGTCCGTCAATTCCACTGATCTCTCTCTCTTCTCTTCTCTCTGTGTGTCCTTACAGTCGCCGACTCAGCGCGCGCTCACGAGAAGGGCGCAAAGAGCAGGACCTCCGGAACGTTAATGATCCTTAGATCGGAAGAGCACACGTCTGAACTCCAGTCACTTA
>NW_012062671.1:0-381 GCF_000956235.1 Wasmannia auropunctata | reverse complement strand
AACTCATTTTGGAAAAATATTTATTTAACATTTATTTACTATATTTTTTTTATTAAATATTTGTTTAGAATAATGATTTCTAAAAAAACGTTTTTTAAACGTTTATTTAATATTTTTAAAATATTTATTTAACGTTAATTTTACATTTGAAATAATGATTTGAGTATACATTTTTTAAACGTTTATTTAATATTTTTTAAATATTTATTCAACGTTAATTTACATTTGAAATAATGATTTTAAGATACATTTTTTAAACGTTTATTTAATATTTTTAAAATATTTATTTAACGTTAATTTTACATTTGAAATAATGATTTGAGTATACATTTTTTAAACGTTTATTTAATACTTTTTAAATATTTATTTAACGTTAATTTT
>NW_012062670.1:0-353 GCF_000956235.1 Wasmannia auropunctata | reverse complement strand
TGCGAGCGGAACGCGGCGCCGAACGAGATTACCTCGTCCTTGCTTCGGCATCGTGACACGGCACAAGCGCGCGCGAGAACATAGAGATAGGCGCGCTCTCGGCTAGCTCGGATTGCGTGCGCGTCGTTGACATGCGCGCTCTCCAATATCGTCCGTCAATTCCACTGATCTCTCTCTCTTCTCTTCTCTCTGTGTGTCCTTACAGTCGCCGACTCAGCGCGCGCTCACGAGAAGGGCGCAAAGAGCAGGACCTCCGGAACGTTAATGATCCTTCCGCAGGTTCACCTACGGAAACCTTGTTACGACTTTTACTTCAGATCGGAAGAGCACACGTCTGAACTCCAGTCACTTAG
>NW_012062669.1:0-330 GCF_000956235.1 Wasmannia auropunctata | reverse complement strand
GTCTGGGCGCGAGCCTGCCTGGAGCCGCCGTCGGTGCAGATCTTGGTGGTAGTAGCAAATACTCCAGCGAGGCCCTGGAGGACTGACGTGGAGAAGGGTTTCGTGTGAACAGCCGTTGCACACGAGCCAGTCGATCCTAAGCCCTAGGAGAAATCCTATGTCAATGACGGCGTACTATACTCTAGTGTTGTCCTAGCCAAAATGATCGATTACTGTAAAAAGTAAGAGAGAGATAGAGCGAACGACACACGCCCGTCGGGCGAAAGGGAATCCGGTTCCTATTCCGGAACCCGGCAGCGGAACCGCATACAATTCGGGCCCTCGTAAGAG
>NW_012062668.1:0-365 GCF_000956235.1 Wasmannia auropunctata | reverse complement strand
TTACAACTTCAAAATCTATTGCATTTATGGTTATAATTAAAATTTGTAATTTTTTATTTCATATTTTTACTTTTGCATAGAATATTACAAATTTCTGAAGAACAACAATATTCTTCAGTATTCTACGATTAATGAATCCGTGAAAATCTATATAAATTTGCTTTCTTAAATTTTCACAAAATACTACAAGTTTCTACAGAAGTTGGGAGAACATTTTTATCACTTGGAGATAAATATTTCTGAACGGTTGTAACATCGCGTATAATACTACAAGAAAACGAAATTCTTAAGCTTTTTACGATTCGAATTGTCAATAAAAATTTAAATATATATAGATCGGAAGAGCACACGTCTGAACTCCAGTC
>NW_012062667.1:0-407 GCF_000956235.1 Wasmannia auropunctata | reverse complement strand
ACGACCACGAGACCGATAGCGAACAAGTACCGTGAGGGAAAGTTGAAAATAACTTTGAAGAGAGAGTTCAAGAGTACGTGAAACCGTTCAGGGGTAAACCTAAGAAACCCAAAAGATCGAACGGGGAGATTCATCGTCAGCGACGCTGGCTTCGCGTCGGTGGGCGATGTCCCGCGGGGCCTCGCGGCTCGCGCGCGGACACGCTGCCGTTGCGTCGATGTCCGGCGTTACGCCGTCGTGCACTTCTCCCCTAGTAGAACGTCGCGACCCGCTGGGTGTCGGTCTACGGCCCGGGTGCGGTGACTGACGCGCCGCCGGTAAAACGGCGCGCGTCAAAACCCCGGTCGCCCGGCCGGCTGCCCGGCGGTACACGCAAGGTATCAGGCCGCAGCTCTCTCGTCGCACCG
>NW_012062666.1:0-365 GCF_000956235.1 Wasmannia auropunctata | reverse complement strand
ATCCTGGACTGAGTACATTAAACCAACATCCAGCTGGAGCAGGGGTAAGGCCAATGTTATGGCGACCTTATCTTGAGCTCATCCTGCTAGACGTAGGATGCCCGGTTATCACACGCCACCGGTAGTGCCTCAATTGCGTTTATACTGCAAGCTGCCCCGAAGACGGCGAGTCTGAGAGTATGCATGTATACTCGAATCTTGCCCTCTGAGGGATACATGCCCTTGCAATGAAGGTGGATCAGGTGTCCTGGCTTTACGAAGTCCAGTGCGCCGGGCTGGTCAATGTTGTTTGGAGCCATAACTCCTAGCGGCCGTCCTTGGCGGTTGCGTTGTCCTAATGCTCGAAGATCGGAAGAGCACACGTC
>NW_012062665.1:0-319 GCF_000956235.1 Wasmannia auropunctata | reverse complement strand
ATTAAAATAATAATTGCTTACCATAATTTTCCCCAAACTTACTGCCCCCTCTTACTTCTATGAACAAAATTATTGACATAATTAAACATTCTTTATTAAAACTCCCAACCCCCTCTAATATCTCTTACTGATGAAACTACGGATCATTATTAGGCCTATTTCTTTTTATTCAATTAATCAGAGGATTTATACTATCTATGCATTATTGTGCAAACATTAGATTAGCCTTCTTAAGAATTATACACATTATCCAAGATGTAACTAACGGATGATTAATTCATAATATTCACATTAATGGAGCTACATTTTTTTTTATCTG
>NW_012062664.1:0-309 GCF_000956235.1 Wasmannia auropunctata | reverse complement strand
AATTATTTTATTTAATATTACCCCCACTAATCTACAAATCTACTTTTATAATTTAAATCCATTCAAACTTAACTTCCTAATACAGGCCAAAAATAATTAATGATCTTGAAATAAGAATATGTTTTGAAAACATACTAAAGAAATATTAATTTTCTATTAATTTTATCCTTATCTTAATATACAACTATAAAGAAAAATTTAAAGCCCATTATCAAAATTATATACCCTAAAACAAAAGGCAAAATAACCTTCCAACATAAATACATTAACTCATCATACCGTATTCGAGGCAACATCCCACGCATAAAA
>NW_012062663.1:0-303 GCF_000956235.1 Wasmannia auropunctata | reverse complement strand
TGACTGGAGTTCAGACGTGTGCTCTTCCGATCTAAGTATAAGAATATAATCGCACCTCTGTTGCCAGAAGATGTGAAAAGCGGTAAAAAAATTGGAAAAGGTATACCGCTCACCATGACAGTGAATGATAGCAAGATTGAATACATTCATTGGGACGATCCCAACGAGCTTGTAGCCCAGTGAGAAGGCTGATGTCGAATCGACGTCGTTTCGATGTCGATGTCATCGAAAACTCATCGAATCGAAATTGACATCGAAAATCAGGCCATTTAGATCAAATTGTTTTGACATCAAGAAATACTT
>NW_012062662.1:0-396 GCF_000956235.1 Wasmannia auropunctata | reverse complement strand
TTATTTTGTAGCCAGTTGAGCTATAAAAAACCAGACCTATTCTATAACAAACAGTTAAACAAAATAAATCGTAAGTAGTATTCACATAAAAATAAAAAAACAAAATAATAAGCAGTACTTTTTGTTAAAATAAAAGATATGTTTATTTTTCTTTGCTTGCAAATTAATTAATGTTTTCAATATATACTATAACTGTGTAATACTGTTTGAAAATACTACATATTATATTAGGTCTGTTCTTTATAGCTGAACTGCTACACTAGTTTACACACGGTTTATTTTTTTCTTTCTAGCCAGTTTATTTTGTAGCCAGTTGAGCTATAAAAACCAGACCTATTCTATAACAAACAGTTAAACAAAATAAATCGTAAGTAGTAGATCGGAAGAGCACACGTC
>NW_012062661.1:0-309 GCF_000956235.1 Wasmannia auropunctata | reverse complement strand
GTGTGCTCTTCCGATCTATTGTTGTTCTTAGAATAAAAGTATAAATGTTTTCAAGTAAAACATTGAATTAAATCAACATTTAAATTTCAATGCGTTTTATATCTATATATTTGATAGATATTGTAATGACAAATTTTACAATTTCAGCAAAAAGAGATGCAAACATAGAAAAACTTATAACACAGCAATATCCCAATCAGCACACAATATTTTTTAAATGTTTTTTTTTCATTTCCTGAACTCATTTTGGAAAAAATATTTATTTAATATTTATTTAATATTTTTTTTTTATTAAATATTTGTTTAGAA
>NW_012062660.1:0-437 GCF_000956235.1 Wasmannia auropunctata | reverse complement strand
CTGGAGTTCAGACGTGTGCTCTTCCGATCTTATTCCGAAGTTACGGATCCAATTTGCCGACTTCCCTTACCTACATTAGTCTATCGACTAGAGGCTCTTTACCTTGGAGACCTGCTGCGGATATGGGTACGAACCGGCGCGACACCTCCACGTGGCCCTCTCCTGGATTTTCAAGGTCCGAGGGGAAGATCCGGACACCGCCGCAACTGCGGTGCTCTTCGCGTTCCAAACCCTATCTCCCTGCTAGAGGTTTCCAGGGAACTCGAACGCTTATACAGAAAAGAAAACTCTTCCCGGATCTCCCGACGGCGTCTCCAGGTCATTTTGGGTTACCCCGACGAACACTCTTACGAGGCCCGAATTGTATGCGGTTCCGCTGCCGGGTTCCGGAATAGGAACCGGATTCCCTTTCGCCCGACGGGCGTGTGTCGTTCGCT
>NW_012062659.1:0-308 GCF_000956235.1 Wasmannia auropunctata | reverse complement strand
TATCCCCTGTGTGCCTTGTCGACTCAGTTCTATATCGTCGCGCGCACCACCAAAGTGTTAAGGCGGGTGCGCGACGACGAGAGTGGGCGCAAGCAGTCTGTTGGTACTAAAACGACCCTCAGCCAGGCGTGGTCCGGGAATTGTATCCGTGGACCGCAATGTGCGTTCGAAATGTCGATGTTCATGTGTCCTGCAGATCACAAGTTGACGCGCAATTAGCTGCGTTCTTCATCGACCCACGAGCCAAGTGATCCACCGTTCAGGGTAATCGTTCATCTTGCGTGAGATCGGAAGAGCACACGTCTGAA
>NW_012062658.1:0-309 GCF_000956235.1 Wasmannia auropunctata | reverse complement strand
GTAAGAAGTGAATTTAGATTTTTATTTGGTTGGGAGGATAATTAAATTTTGTAAACTTTAATTTTAAAAAGACATGGATGAATGGTTAGTTGGGAAAGCATGGTTGATAAATTTAGAAAGAATTAATTACCTTAGGGATAACAGCGTGATATTTTTAGAGAGATCTTAGTGATAAAAGTGATTGCGACCTCGATGTTGAATTAAGATAAAATCTAGGCGTAGGGGCTTAGGGATTTAAGTCTGTTCGACTTTTAATATCTTACATGATTTGAGTTTAGATCGGTGTAAGCCAGATCGGATTCTATCTTT
>NW_012062656.1:0-467 GCF_000956235.1 Wasmannia auropunctata | reverse complement strand
GTGACTGGAGTTCAGACGTGTGCTCTTCCGATCTTTGGAGGGCAAGTCTGGTGCCAGCAGCCGCGGTAATTCCAGCTCCAATAGCGTATATTAAAGTTGTTGCGGTTAAAAAGCTCGTAGTTGAATCTGTGTCGCACACCGTCGGTTCACCGCTCGCGGTGTTTAACTGGCGTGATGTGGGACGTCCTACCGGTGGGCTTAGCCTCGCGAGGGGCGGCCCAACTAATATCCCGTCGCGGTGCTCTTTACTGAGTGTCGAGTCGGGCCGGTACGTTTACTTTGAACAAATTAGAGTGCTTAAAGCAGGCTATCCTCGCCTGAATACTGCGTGCATGGAATAATGGAATAGGACCTCGGTTCTATTTTGTTGGTTTTCGGAACCCCGAGGTAATGATTAATAGGGACAGATGGGGGCATTCGTATTGCGACGTTAGAGGTGAAATTCTGGATCGTCGCAAGACGGACAT
>NW_012062655.1:0-393 GCF_000956235.1 Wasmannia auropunctata | reverse complement strand
TATCCCCTGTGTGCCTTGTCGACTCAGTTCTGCGCACACCGCCGCGACCCTCCTACTCGTCAGGGCTTCGTGGCGGCGCGTACGGCGCGCGTGAACGCCCCGCACGGCCGCCCCACTTGCCGCTGACGGCAGAGTATAGGCTCGACGCTTCAGCGCCATCCATTTTCAGGGCTAGTTGCTTCGGCAGGTGAGTTGTTACACACTCCTTAGCGGATTCCGACTTCCATGGCCACCGTCCTGCTGTCTTAAGCAACCAACGCCTTTCATGGTGTCCCATGAGCGTCGAGTTGGGCGCCTTAACTCTGCGTTTGGTTCATCCCACAGCGCCAGTTCTGCTTACCAAAAATGGCCCACTTGGCACTAGATCGGAAGAGCACACGTCTGAACTCCAGC
>NW_012062654.1:0-319 GCF_000956235.1 Wasmannia auropunctata | reverse complement strand
GTTCAGACGTGTGCTCTTCCGATCTTATTCTATCATAATCATATATCAATATGTCAAGCCATATATGTATGTCAAGTCATGCCGGGTCTGTTTTAATTACATAAAATCTTGTTGTTTTTTTATTTTAAAAATTTGTAAATGTATGATTTGTATGATTTTTGAAATTTGTATGATTTCTAAAAAATTGTGGATTTCATAAATACTATTTTTCATTTCTTGATTTAAAAATTGTAATTTGTGGTATCATTGCGTAGATGTTTTATCTTAAATAATATTTTACAAAATATACAAATTATACGATATAAAATGTCTACAAATT
>NW_012062652.1:0-421 GCF_000956235.1 Wasmannia auropunctata | reverse complement strand
AGACGTGTGCTCTTCCGATCTGTACGATGCGGTCGTGCGTACACGTTACTCGTGTCTCGTACGCCCCGTACGGCTTCTCGAACGTATATGAAACACGGACCGTGATCGTTGCGATGCACGTCGGTCGTTCTTCTCGCTATTGAAGCGGAGAAGTCGTCGACTCTCGCACGGAGGGTGATTTACATCGTTAGACGTCTTCGGCGACGAAACGTCCGGTGTTCGCTCGCCGCGGCGGTACATCGCTTCCAGCGGCTAAGTCCCGCGCGCCTCGGTCTATCGACGACCGCGCCCATAAGCGGCCGTGCATAAGACCGTGCGTCGCCGACCGCTTGTCCGGTCGGTTGGGTACTATAAGAGGTGCGATGCGCTCGGCTAGCCGAGCGGTACGATGCGGTCATGCGTACACGTTACTCGTGTCTCG
>NW_012062651.1:0-450 GCF_000956235.1 Wasmannia auropunctata | reverse complement strand
CCCCTGTGTGCCTTGTCGACTCAGTCCGCAGGTTCGGACATTTGGTTCACGCACTCGGTCGAGCGGCCGGTGGTGCGAAGCTACCATCCGTGGGATTATGCCTGAACGCCTCTAAGGCCGTATCCTCTCTAGTCAAAGGTGGCAATGATATCTCTAGGAGTCTCGTGAGTCGAAAGGCTCAAAACAATGTGACACTTACCTACTAGGCGGCCGGTCCACGGGCCGGTCGTCGCACGAGCCCGGTTTGCCGTACGGCGCCATCGCCCGTCGTCGGGATCTCACCGCTACGACGGCACGGCGTCAAACGGTCGAACATGAGTTTCGCGAGTTCGATGTCGAGACTCGGAATCGTCTGTAGACGACTTAGGTACCTGGCGGGGTGTTGTACTCGGTAGAGCAGTTACCACGCTGCGATCTGTTGAGACTAGATCGGAAGAGCACACGTCTGAA
>NW_012062650.1:0-366 GCF_000956235.1 Wasmannia auropunctata | reverse complement strand
GTCGAAACTAGGAGAGATAGAAAAAATGTTTCGAATAAAAGTTGAATGGCTTTAAGAGTACTTTATGATTATAATTAAAAATAATTTTTTTATTGCTTAATTTTTTGTTTATTCCCTCTACCAAACTTTTTTTTTAAATTTTTTGAATTATTTTTTTTTACCAAATTAAAGGTTATTTTAATACGAATTCAACCATGTGTGACAAAGTTGTTTTCCGAAGTATTATTTTCAAGAAATAATTATAAACGCTTCTATACGCAAACCATCCGTGCTCATTTACGCGGCGCGCACGCAGCAATTCTTCACGCAGCACGTTCTACTCGCATTTTTGCATTTAACAAAGGAAAACGATGAAAGCAAAATCTA
>NW_012062649.1:0-428 GCF_000956235.1 Wasmannia auropunctata | reverse complement strand
TCTTTGCAACCATACTTCCCCCGGAACCCAAAAGCTTTGGTTTCCCGGAAGCTGCCCGCCGAGTCATCGGAGGAACTTCGGCGGATCGCTAGCTGGCATCGTTTATGGTTAGAACTAGGGCGGTATCTGATCGCCTTCGAACCTCTAACTTTCGTTCTTGATTAATGAAAACATTTTTGGCAAATGCTTTCGCTTCTGTCCGTCTTGCGACGATCCAAGAATTTCACCTCTAACGTCGCAATACGAATGCCCCCATCTGTCCCTATTAATCATTACCTCGGGGTTCCGAAAACCAACAAAATAGAACCGAGGTCCTATTCCATTATTCCATGCACGCAGTATTCAGGCGAGGATAGCCTGCTTTAAGCACTCTAATTTGTTCAAAGTAAACGTACCGGCCCGAAGATCGGAAGAGCACACGTCTGAAC
>NW_012062648.1:0-352 GCF_000956235.1 Wasmannia auropunctata | reverse complement strand
AAGTAGAGACTTTAAGCTTTAAAATGCTTTTTTGATCATTCCAATACGATCATTTTTGACGAAGTTACACTCTCTTAAAATTTGCCTATTTTTAGTGATCAGAATGGGTGATGCTTTAATTTTGCTGTCGAGTGTATATATATATATAATTATTATTACTACTTTTATCTTAAATAAAATTTACATTTTTATTTAAAGGCATTACAAGATTACTCGTTAATACATATTATTTTAAAGTTATTAGTAAATATATGTATATTTAATCTTTTTAATTTACATAAAATATTTACTATTAATAAATAATGTATTGTTAGCATGAATTGCATGCATTACATTTCCATGAGTTTATATA
>NW_012062647.1:0-384 GCF_000956235.1 Wasmannia auropunctata | reverse complement strand
CAGACGTGTGCTCTTCCGATCTTATAGAACTCGTCAAGAGGAACACGAAAGGTCCTCTGCACCAACCTCCTATCTTGCACCGTTTAGCCTGTGGACTTATTGAAAATTTTTAGAAAAACTTTTTATTTTGAATTTTGGATGGGTGGCAATTTTTCCATATAGAACTCGACGAGAGGAACAAGAAAGGTCCTCTACACCAATTTCCTATCTCGCACCGTTTGACCTGTGGACTGTTTTAAAATTTTCAAAAAGAATTTTTTTTTTGAATTTGGAATGGGTGGCAATTGGTCCTTATAGAACTCGACGAGAGGAACACGAAAGGTCCTCTGCACCAACCTTCTATCTCGCACCGTTTAGCCTGTGGACAGATCGGAAGAGCACACG
>NW_012062646.1:0-630 GCF_000956235.1 Wasmannia auropunctata | reverse complement strand
CAAACGTCGAATCTCGACGTGCGAAGCGCGGAACCGCCGGATCCGAGCGCCCGCGACGTTCCCACCGCTCAAACGTCGATTCTCGCCGTTTGAAGCTCGGAAATTACGTATCCTTGCGTTCGCGGCGGTTTCCACCATTCAAACGTCGAATCTCGACGTGCGTAAGCGCGGAACCGTCCGGATCCGACGCGCCCGCGACGTTTTCCACCGCTTCAAACGTCGATTCTCGCCGTTTGAAGTCTCGGAAACGTCGTATCCTTGCGTTCGCGGCGTTTCCACCATTACAAACGTACGTAATCTCGACGTGCGAACCGCGGAACCGCCGGATCCGAAGCGCCCGCGACGTTCCCACCGCTCAAACGTCGATTCTCGCCGTTTGAAGCTCGGAAACGTCGTATCCTTGCGTTCGCGGCGTTTCCACCATTCAAACGTCGAATCTCGACGTGCGAAGCGCGGAACCGCCGGATCCGAGCGCCCGTGTGACGTCCCGTCTTTTTTTTCCCTATCTCTTTTTACGAAATATTAAGTTTTCTTGCAAATTCGTATAAAACCTATAACGATTAATGATTATTAGAAATAATGACCCGACGTTACATTCACCTTTCTTAGATCGGAAGAGCACACGTCTGA
>NW_012062645.1:0-448 GCF_000956235.1 Wasmannia auropunctata | reverse complement strand
GAGTTCAGACGTGTGCTCTTCCGATCTAACACTCTTACGAGGGCCCGAATTGTATGCGGTTCCGCTGCCGGGTTCCGGAATAGGAACCGGATTCCCTTTCGCCCGACGGGCGTGTGTCGTTCGCTCTATCTCTCTCTTACTTTTTACAGTAATCGATCATTTTGGCTAGGACAACACTAGAGTATAGTACGCCGTCATTGACATAGGATTTTCTCCTAGGGCTTAGGATCGACTGACTCGTGTGCAACGGCTGTTCACACGAAACCCTTCTCCACGTCAGTCCTCCAGGGCCTCGCTGGAGTATTTGCTACTACCACCAAGATCTGCACCGACGGCGGCTCCAGGCAGGCTCGCGCCCAGACCCTTCTGCGCACACCGCCGCGACCCTCCTACTCGTCAGGGCTTCGTGGCGGCGCGTACGGCGCGCGTGAACGCCCCGCACGGCCGA
>NW_012062643.1:0-437 GCF_000956235.1 Wasmannia auropunctata | reverse complement strand
CAGGCGTGTGCTCTTCCGATCTGTCGCCGACTCAGCGCGCGCTCACGAGAAGGGCGCAAAGAGCAGGACCTCCGGAACGTTAATGATCCTTCCGCAGGTTCACCTACGGAAACCTTGTTACGACTTTTACTTCCTCTAAATGATCAAGTTTGGTCATCTTCCCGGCAACATCGGCAATGCCGACGCATTGCCGCGCACCAGTCCGAAGACCTCACTAAATCATTCAATCGGTAGTAGCGACGGGCGGTGTGTACAAAGGGCAGGGACGTAATCAACGCGAGCTTATGACTCGCGCTTACTGGGAATTCCTCGTTCATGGGGAACAATTGCAAGCCCCAATCCCTAGCACGAAGGAGGTTCAGCGGGTTACCCGGGCCTTTCGGCCAGGGAACACACGCTGATTCCTTCAACTGAGTCGACAAGGCACACAGGGGATA
>NW_012062642.1:0-472 GCF_000956235.1 Wasmannia auropunctata | reverse complement strand
TTCCGATCTATCATAAGATTGATTTATTCGACAGCCATTTATAATAGCGATAAATCAATCTTATGATTGGCCATTTGCGTGTCCAATCAGGACTCGTAACACCGGTCGCGCTTCTCTGATAATCTAGGACTCTAGAGTAACCTAATTGATGCGTCGCGCAAGGAGTCGCGCGATAAATGATGCAATAAAATGGAATATTTTGGTCGATTAATCGTGACGCGACGCGTGACGCGCTCAGTGGGAACGCACCCTTATGCAAAAGTCTGTGTCTCGGCCTTTATATTTCAGTGTGAGGAATTAGGCTGCGTTCTCACTGAGCGCGTCACGCGTCGCGTCATCCGAATTGACCAATCAAAACATCCCATTTTATTGCGTAACTTGCCGTGCAATTCGAGATTTCATACCAAGAAAAATTCATTTATCTCTAGAATGTCGAATAATCTAATTGATGAGTCTTGCAAGAAATTGCGCG
>NW_012062641.1:0-610 GCF_000956235.1 Wasmannia auropunctata | reverse complement strand
CAGACGTGTGCTCTTCCGATCTGGTTCGGACATTTGGTTCACGCACTCGGTCGAGCGGCCGGTGGTGCGAAGCTACCATCCGTGGGATTATGCCTGAACGCCTCTAAGGCCGTATCCTCTCTAGTCAAAGGTGGCAATGATATCTCTATGAGTCTCGTGAGTCGAAAGGCTCAAAACAATGTGACACTTACCTACTAGGCGGCCGGTCCACGGGCCGGTCGTCGCACGAGCCCGGTTTGCCGTACGGCGCCATCGCCCGTCGTCGGGATCTCACCGCTACGACGGCACGGCGTCAAACGGTCGAACATGAGTTTCGCGAGTTCGATGTCGAGACTCGGAATCGTCTGTAGACGACTTAGGTACCTGGCGGGGTGTTGTACTCGGTAGAGCAGTTACCACGCTGCGATCTGTTGAGACTCAGCCCTCGGCTTGGGGATTCGTCTTGTCGGTTAGACGAGACCCCACGCGCGCGCGCCAGCCCCGTCGGCGAAAGCAACACGCGGCGAGGGACTTAGCCGCGCGACAGCCCCGTGGGGCGAAAGCAACACGCGGCGAGGGACTTAGCCGCGCGACAGCCCCGTGACTGAGTCGACAAGGCACACAGGGGATA
>NW_012062640.1:0-429 GCF_000956235.1 Wasmannia auropunctata | reverse complement strand
GTTCAGACGTGTGCTCTTCCGATCTGGTGTTCGCTCGCGCTTGCCGAAGCGTGCCGTCCAATATAATATTATATACAAACACAGCATTGCCACGAGTCGGTGTCGAGAGACCGAATGGCTCTTATGTGGCGCGCACATAGTGTTGGTCCCGCGATCTTCCCTCGTTCTCAGACGAACGTGATCGGATGAATCGTGGCGCTTACTGAACATCAACTCCACGTATACGAGTGCGACGGAAGTGCGAGATCCCTGGCGGATTTCTCTTCCCGCTTTACTTGTACGCCTTAGCGAAATTTTTCTACGTACTTTGAGTACGCACGTTCCTCGACGTCTGAGTATCGCATCGTCGATCTAGCGTCAGGGCTGAGCGGCTACGCGCCGCTATCATAGGGAGAATGAGAACTGAGTCGACAAGGCACACAGGGGATA
>NW_012062639.1:0-337 GCF_000956235.1 Wasmannia auropunctata | reverse complement strand
ATATGTATATAATGTTTTTAAAGCAATGGAATAGTTCTGTAAAATGTAATATGTTACTTCGAAGACTAGAGGACATGTATATTATGTTTTTAAAGCAAAGAAATATTTCTATAAATGCAATCTGTTTTTTCGGAGACTCCAGGACATGTATATAATTTTTTTAAAGCAAAGAAATGTTTCTAAAAATGCAATCTCTTATTTTGAAGACTTGACGATATGTATATAATTTTTTTAAAGCATATAAATATTTCTAAAAATGCAATTTCTCATTTCGAATATTCGAGGACATGGATATGATTTTATTAAAGCAAATAAATATTTCTAAAAATGCAATCTA
>NW_012062638.1:0-402 GCF_000956235.1 Wasmannia auropunctata | reverse complement strand
TTCAGACGTGTGCTCTTCCGATCTAATATAATAAAATTGATATGACGAAACAAAGAAAAATAGATATAGAGAATTTATCAAAAGTCTTATGAAATTAAGTTGTTTTCCGATTTTTTATTCGATCGCTAGCGTGCTGCATCCAATGTTTCTATGTCGTTTCTAGAAACATTTTTATTTTCGACTCAAAGCCAAAAAGAAGTTAAAAAATATACTTATGGAATACTTTTTAACTATCAAAAAGGAATTCTTTTTTAATTCATTTTGAACAGAGTACGCGAATTCGAAAAGAACTCAAGAAAGTGAATTCTTTTTGAAATCAAAAGGATTAGTGATGCTATTTGGGTATACATGTTTTTATGTCAAAAACATTATTCATATCTCATACTAAGTGCACATATGAAT
>NW_012062637.1:0-753 GCF_000956235.1 Wasmannia auropunctata | reverse complement strand
CGTGTGCTCTTCCGATCTAGATCTCACCCATTTAAAGTTTGAGAATAGGTTGAGGTCGTTTCGGCCCCAAGGCCTCTAATCATTCGCTTTACCAGATGAGACTCGCGCGCGTTCCGTGCGGAACGGCCGAGTGCCAGCTATCCTGAGGGAAACTTCGGAGGGAACCAGCTACTAGATGGTTCGATTAGTCTTTCGCCCCTATACCCAGTTCCGACGATCGATTTGCACGTCAGAATCGCTACGGACCTCCATCAGGGTTTCCCTTGACTTCGTCCTGACCAGGCATAGTTCACCATCTTTCGGGTCCCAACGTGTACGCTCTGGGTGCGCCTCTTCTCGCGATGAGAACGAGACGCCCCGGGAGTGCGGAGCCGCATCGCGACGCGGCCCATCCTCCCTCGGTCGACAACCAGGGCCGACCTTCACTTTCATTGCGCCTTTAGGTATCCGCTGAGACCCAATGACTCGCGTACATGTTAGACTCCTTGGTCCGTGTTTCAAGACGGGTCCTAAGAGTACCCAAAGCAGTAGCGTCGCCACCGGTATCCGTTGCCACGCGCGACCCCCGCGAAGAGGCGCGCGCGCGGCGAACGTTTTGCAGGCCTGTCGAAGGTTAAGATATTCTCTCTTACCGCACGACCAACAGCGGGCCAGGCACGGCGACGGCGCTAGGTCCGTTAACGTCCGTGTACCGTGGCGCGCGCTTGCGACGGCCTCGACGCACACTCTGGCGCGCGCACGCGGAGTCCCTCA
>NW_012062636.1:0-320 GCF_000956235.1 Wasmannia auropunctata | reverse complement strand
AGACGTGTGCTCTTCCGATCTATAAAGGATGTAGAGATGAGTAAAGCACAGTATACATTCTACTACTTTAAGAATTTTACTAAAATTAATCTTTTAGCAGAGGAGCGAATCGAGTAATTAAAATTGTAAATATTTTGTAAATAATATGGATATTAATTTGCAGTTCAAATAATGAGATATATTTTGTAAAAATTATGAAAATGATCTCGCAAATTATCATGATTACCGTATAATATTAATCAATATTGTAATTTGTAATTGTAGAGAGCGTTAGAATTAAAATCTGGAGATCGGAAGAGCACACGTCTGAACTCCAGTCA
>NW_012062635.1:0-470 GCF_000956235.1 Wasmannia auropunctata | reverse complement strand
TCAGACGTGTGCTCTTCCGATCTAAATCCGCCAGGGATCTCGCACTTCCGTCGCACTCGTATACGTGGAGTTGATGTTCAGTAAGCGCCACGATTCATCCGATCACGTTCGTCTGAGAACGAGGGAAGATCGCGGGACCAACACTATGTGCGCGCCACATAAGAGCCATTCGGTCTCTCGACACCGACTCGTGGCAATGCTGTGTTTGTATATAATATTATATTGGACGGCACGCTTCGGCAAGCGCGAGCGAACACCGGACGTTTCGTCGAACGAGTCGCCGAATACGTCGAACGATGTAACTCACCCTCCGTGCGAGAGTCGACGACTTCTCCGCTTCAATAGCGAGAAGAACGACCGACGTGCATCGCAACGATCACGGTCCGTGTTTCATAGACGTTCGAGAAGCCGTACGAGACACGAGTAACGTGTACGCACGACCGCATAGATCGGAAGAGCACACGTCTGAA
>NW_012062634.1:0-419 GCF_000956235.1 Wasmannia auropunctata | reverse complement strand
AAGTGCTGGAGTTCAGACGTGTGCTCTTCCGATCTATTAGCTGCGTTCTTCATCGACCCACGAGCCAAGTGATCCACCGTTCAGGGTAATCGTTCATCTTGCGTGCTTTCGCAACGCTGTCAAACATGTTTCGGTATTTGCTTCACTCCTCTCTCTCGTGGCCATCTCTCGCCGGGGCTTCACCATCTCTCTCTCCTCGTCTTCCACTCGGCCACTCTCTCGGCGCGCGGGCAGCGCGCGAGGAGGCACGGAGAGTCGACGGGGGAGAGTGGGATCCTCCGGGATCAACGCCACTCGCGAGGGAATGGGGGCCCTTCGATCAGCCTGGCCGCGCGTCCGAGCACGCGCGGACCGCCGCCCCGTTTGCAGGGGGCTACGGCACAACGTGAGACGACATCGTCGCGCGAGCGGAGCGTCTA
>NW_012062633.1:0-427 GCF_000956235.1 Wasmannia auropunctata | reverse complement strand
AGTTCAGACGTGTGCTCTTCCGATCTGAGTCTCAACAGATCGCAGCGTGGTAACTGCTCTACCGAGTACAACACCCCGCCAGGTACCTAAGTCGTCTACAGACGATTCCGAGTCTCGACATCGAACTCGCGAAACTCATGTTCGACCGTTTGACGCCGTGCCGTCGTAGCGGTGAGATCCCGACGACGGGCGATGGCGCCGTACGGCAAACCGGGCTCGTGCGACGACCGGCCCGTGGACCGGCCGCCTAGTAGGTAAGTGTCACATTGTTTTGAGCCTTTCGACTCACGAGACTCCTAGAGATATCATTGCCACCTTTGACTAGAGAGGATACGGCCTTAGAGGCGTTCAGGCATAATCCCACGGATGGTAGCTTCGCACCACCGGCCGCTCGACCGAACTGAGTCGACAAGGCACACAGGGGATA